>NC_142752.1:9685000-9877500 GCF_051943395.1 Hippocampus bargibanti
ACCTCTGTGTGAATTAATCAGCCCGTTTGCACAGGCTGCTTAATTCATTCCATGGAGCTTGGTTGCCCTCTTCTGGCGGCTTTTTTGGTGCAACACGAGATTTTCAGACCAAACAAGTACAGCAAAATACATTGACATGATGGACATACAATGTGTCCTTTTTTCGGTCAGGGGCGTTCCTTCAGTGACGTCACGTACGGACTCGTCACCAACTCAAAAACAAGACTTCCAGAATATTCAGCGCGAGTC
Source organism: Hippocampus bargibanti (assembly GCF_051943395.1). NCBI lineage: Eukaryota > Metazoa > Chordata > Actinopteri > Syngnathiformes > Syngnathidae > Hippocampus > Hippocampus bargibanti. Next base: position 9,685,250 of record NC_142752.1, read on the forward strand.
TTAAAACGTAAAATATAGTTATATGCGGTGGAATCTTATTGAAATACGCTCAGTAGAAGTCATTTGAAGCCATTTTACAAATTATGGACACATCTTGTCCGGAGACGTCGGTTGTCCTTTAAACTCAATAAATAAAACTCAAATAATGCATTTGGCTCTTACAGTCATTTTGTTTTGTTTAGTTAGACTGTAAACTTCAACCAAAAGGGGCATTGATTAATGTCCAGTTTGTTTGTTTTTTAACACATTTTTTATTTTATTTCAAGAAACCCAAACAAGGAATGTGGGTGTGAGCTACTAATGTTTAAAAAATTAAGTTACTTGATACAACATTTGCTAAGTGCGTGCACATTGCCGCTCAATGATATACGGTCTTAAGGAAACACGAGCATCTTTTGGCTCAGCTCAGCATTTGTGATATCATTAAGCACCGGCCATCCAATTGCGTCCACTCAGCCATTTGGGAACATCAATAAACGGTCGTAATTAAAAATCAATGAGAATCTACGGCTTCGTCGAATATCATAAATGTATTCACTGTAGCCTACTCTATGTTATGAGTTTACGCATTTTGGTTTTCATCTTGTTCTCTTCTGTAGTTTTGTTTATTTTTTTTCTTTGTGGGCAAGCCAAGAAAATTTGAACAATCAATACAGACTGATGGGAATCATCGATCATCAACTTAATGGACGATGATGGTGTTAGGCCACTTGTCCGCAATGAGGGTATACAAGCTGTGTGAGGAGATTGAAACTTTCAAAACGGGGATCGTTTACATTCTTTTTAAAAAGGGCTCATTTTAGCGTGATGACACCACTGTCAATATGGCAAAATGAAAGTGATTAAAATGAATACCTGGAGTAAAATAAAGACACCAGCGGCGTTCTCATCACTCCCTCAAGGTTACTTCACCCATAACGGGGGCTCCACATTGCCAAGTTTGACAGAGCATTGCTTTGCCTTTCTGTAATGGACATTAAAATGGCCACCCTGAGAGCAAGCGCCAAAGACATCATTTACTGGCAAATTGGCAGCCAGGTTGCTGGTCATGCCCCCTTCTCCAGTGACGGCTGTGATTTACCACAGAGATGACTTTGTGAATAATTGATCGGAACTTTTTCCCCCTCCCCCATAAACCTGACGGGTTGCCGCAATGAATTTGCGGGTTTTCACGTAGGTTCATTTCAAAGTTTGTTTTTTTTGGTGACTCCTGTAACTTCAACCTCATTGGCACTACCAGGGAAAGCTGTTTAACTCATTCACTGCCAGACGTGTGCAAAAATGTGTCCACTCCAGTGCCAGGGTTTTCGTCATTGTCACTCGAATTCCGGGACCCATGGAATATTGAGTTTTAGGACTTTATAAACATCCAATGCAGCGTAAGAAACCTTAGACTCTCTTCTTTAAAAAAAGAGAGTTAATACATAAATTATATAGGTCTGGAGTTATATGAGCTTGAAATTAAGGCAGTTGTCCAAAATATAATGTAATACTGTACATACATATTGGTTGATATAGCGCTTTAACAACAGCTGAAGCTGGAACAAAGCCCTAACATGGAAAACATGGAAATGCTACCCCCTTGTGTAAGGGAAAAACACTGCCAGAGGCCATGGCCAGCACTTTATCGGCACCCAAACAAGAAAAAACAAAACCCCAAAAAATTCGGGAATGACGCTCTACGTCTCAGGTGTCAAAGTCAAGTCCCGGGGGCCAAATCCGGCCCGCCATATCATTTTATTCGGCCCGCGAAAGCAAATCTAACTTGTTGAAGTCCGAACCAAATTTTCAAATTGTCCCATGTAAACCACAAAAACAGTCATTATTTGTACTTCAAATTTAAAAACTAGTTATTCACTGTTTTGTTGTGTGCTATGTATATAATATGTGGAGATGATGAAACATATATATGGTTTCCCAAAATTCATAACGGCCCTCCAAGGGAAACCGTAACCATGATGTGGCCCGCGACAAATATGAGTTTGACACCACTGTTCTTCATCATACTTTATATTCTCTAATATCTTCTGCAATGGCAGTGAATGAGTTTAAACATTTACTCAAAATGTTAATGCAGCAATGCCAATGACCCAAATATTTTGGATACCATAATATAAAACTCCAATGGAATCAGGATGAATTCGTCACTGTGTCATTTTGTACAGAAATGATTGAAATATCCACAAAAGTGCATGAAATGTGGTGCTTGCTGCTTAGAATCTGAATAAATCAAGATCCTGGAAGGTTTGGAGTAACGTGTACCAGGCTGTACCAGGCTGTTTTCGATACCTCCCTCCTGAGAAATAAAATGTGTTATTATAATGAAAGGATCGGCTCATCATTAAGCTTTTTCGGAAGCCCGTTAACGATCAAGTACAGTGTGTAAGGCGAAAAGTGTGTATCTCAAAAAAAAATTCCCATAGGAAAGCATTAAAATTGGAATAATCCGTTCCCGGGTTTCCATAAAATATACTTTTCAACTAAATAAGCCTTAAAACTACACACAACATACCTTATTCTATGTATAATAAATGTGCTATTGTATTGTAATGAAATAAATACACTGCATTGTACCATAAAGTCACTTTATTTACATTTGTGATGGTCATTTATGGCTTGATGGAATGGCGTTGGAGGTCGAAGGTCAAAGGGAATTGCTGTTTGGAAAGAGAGGCGCATTACATGACGACTGTAATTAAAGAAATAAACTGTGCTGTAAAATAAAGTTTTATTTACCTTTTTGATGGTCGTTGATGGCTTATGGAAGGAGAGTCACCTTCCATAAGGACTGTTGGTAACTTAACCTCTGGTGCAGTTCGGTCGTGTGCTTCCGCCGAAGATCACTCCGCCAGCCGTGGTGGGTGTGTATTATGAAAATAGTGCTTATTATAAGGTTTAATTTTCATAAATTTGACGCTTGTAAGGCAAAAAGTTTGTAAGTTGAGGTGTTCGTAAGTTGAGGTCGAACATAGAGCGACATCTTCGAACAACATGTCAGCACCGTTCACTTCAGGGATGGATGCACTCTAAGAAGGATGATTCGAACAAGCACGAGAGAGGCAACGCTGCTGACTGCGACTAAAAACATTCTAACAGGAGGGGTGGGGTGGTGAGTTTAATTCCATTAAGTTAGCCAGCAAATGAGGGTGACGACTTCCTTTAAAATATACGGCTTCAACGTGACTGGTAGGATATGTGTCATCGGTCAAGGGGTCAGCGGGTATAGGGGAGTGGGGGGGGGGGGGTGTATAGAGAGGTACAGATGACATTGAATTTGAGCTTTGGTCCCTTGTCACTGATATGGCTTCGAAAGTCATTACAGGGAGTGATTGGACCCCCCCACCACATCAAGGACACTTGGATATGAGGAAGGGAAGAGGTGACGTCGAGCAGCGTGCACTCACTTGCACATTTGTACTTGAGAAACCTTTAGTACAATGCTACAGCTTCGTGTTTGCTTTCAAACTTAGCTTGTAACAGACGTGCACATTCCACCATGACGTCTCTGATCCACTAGTGAAAAGGAGGCTTTCATCCTCTCTTCTTTTATCTAGAACTGCTTCATGTAATAAAGTGTTTGTTTTGTATTCAAACATCATAGATTACATGGGGAAAGTTGTTAAGATTGCACAACTGTCCATGTTTTTATGTTTGTGTTTATTATTTTGCTTTGTGTTGACTATTATGTGAAGCGCTTTGGTACAGCTCCAGCAGTTGTGTAACCGCTATATAAATGACGATGTATTGTATTGTATTGTCTGTCCATATACAAACCCACATTAGTGGCGTGAGTTTGTGTTTGTGTCTGTGTTGAGTGAACGCTGGCGCGAATGGCTACCGCTGCTCACCTGCAGAAAAAAAACCTGTTCTAAAGCAGCGATGTCAAAGTCATTTTTTGCCGCGGGCCAGATTGTAGTTACGGTTTCCTCTCGGGGACAGTTATGAATTTGGAGAATCCATTACAATGTTTCATTCCCACCACATATTACATACAGAGCACACAACAAATTAATGAATATCTTGTTTTCAGATTTGAAGTAAAAAATAATGACTTATTGTGGTTTACATGGGACAATTAACATTTTTGGTTTGGACTTTAGCAAACATCATGGAAATTCACAAGTTTGATTTGCTTTCGCGGGCCGAATAAAATGATGTGGCGGGCCAGATTTGGCCTCGGGGCCTTGACTTTGACACCTGTGTTCTAAAGTGTCTTTGAGCATTTTGAAAGGCGCTTAGAAATAAAATGTATTATTACAAACAAGTTTAGTCAAGCATTTGTGCTTATTCTTTGACTTCTTTTTACATCCTTTGTTGAACCTGATCCTTCTTTTAATAATAATAATACATTTCATTTATAAGTGGCAAATGCCATACAAGATTTTCCTATTAATGGTCACCCAACACCTGCAAGAATCTAAATTCAAGATTCATCACGAGATCTGCGACCTAATTCGGAAATTCTTTTACCACAAAATATTCATATGCCAATTGTCTATTCCACTTTATCTCATTATGGGTTTGGGGTGTGATGGATACAAACCACAAAATCGCGACAGGGATTGTTTTCAGTTGCATTATGAGTAATAAAGGCCAGATTTAGTTTAACCAACGCTTGTACCATAAATGTTATTGGCATTGATGATAGATTATGAGATGCATATTAAAAAGAAAACAAAGATGTAATTTCCAGAAAAGTGCTCAGGAGATCTGATTATTTGCCATGTTTTTCAGCTTGAGTGTATCCAGGAACCATGAAAAGGGGGAGAGAGAGGTCCTGCATTTTGAGTCCTTTGCTAACACCTTGTGACCAGAATTTGAAATGCAACTTGACTCGAGTTCATGAGAACAATTCAAGAGCTTCAGATTCGATTTATCCAGAGAAAATAGTCACTCTGCATATTAATTAATTGACGTGTTCAATTATTTTACACAGGATGTTGATATCGTTTTTATCATTCAGATTTTTTTCCCCAAATTATAGATTAAAATGTAGGTGTCCTTTTGTTACGTCAATACTTGACATCATAGGGAAGTTATAGACTTAAATTATTCAATTCAAACGAAAATGAGTGTTGCTTTGTACCCATAATGAAATTGTCAGTAGTAATTGTTCTCAACACTTCTGAACTTTTATTTTCAATTCAAAGTTATATCGTATCTGATAGGATACATTTATACATTTATATTACCAAATTGAAAAAAGCATAAATAGAGCAATCTTTATATATATATATATATATATATATAAAACTTTTTGTTTGTTTGTTTTTACATATTACTTTTAAAGGTTCTTTAGTTGTAGAAAAAAAGTACAACCAAACTTTAAATCCAACCGTCAACATTCAACGCAACATTTTCACACTCTGCAAAGTATTTTGAATTACTTTTGAATTAAAAGGAACCATAAACAACATTTTGTTTGGTGTCAATTACATACGATCAGATCTTGAATACCAAAAAAAAATCCCAGGGGATCAGCCTTGTAATGAAAATGCCAAAAAAGGTCATTAAATAAAAGGATATACAGTACTTGGAAAAAAGGCAACATTGGCAAAAGCGTACTGTATAAGTGCATTTAGAAAAAAATAAAAGACATTTGTACTATTCAAAACGATACAAATGTGTGAAAATATGGAGTGCTGACCTGGTTGATGAATATGAAAACTTTTTTTTTTAATCAGCCAGGAGAGGAGTGCAAGAGTTACACAGGAAGACAAGATTTCTTTTGTGCTTAATCTGCTCTCGTTGATCACTTTCATCCATCCCTTCCAATCCATTCAGCCACAAATTTCAGTTTGGTCTCAGCGCCAGTCCTCATCATTGTCGTCTTCCTCCCCCTCCGACGAGTCCTCCTGGCTGCTGGACTCCTCCTGGTTCTCTGCTCCGTTCCCGCCTTGGTGGGATGCGGCCGCCGTGACCGCTAACAAGGCTTCCTTGCGGGCTTGGGCAGCCGCCGCCGCTGCCTGCTCCTCCGCCATCCGTTGGCGCAGAGCCGCGGCTTTTTTTTCTTGCTCGGCGTGGCTCTTCATGTGGGCGCTGCGACTCTTCACTTTGTTGAAGACCCTGACGCACAGCGGAACAAAGAGTCAAGACACAAAGTTCGATTTTAAAAGCAATACGGAACTCAATTGTAGCTATGGTTAACTCATTCACTGCTATTCATGAATTTATTCGTGAATTGAAAATATGACGTAGAGCGCCATTCCCAAATTTATTTGGGTTTTGTTTTTTCTTGTTTGGGTGCCGATAAAGCGCTGGACATGGCCTCTGGCATTTTTTCTTTCCACAAGGGGGCAGCATTTCCTCTTTTTCCATGTAAGCGCTTTGTTCCAGCTTCAGGTGTTGTTAAAGCGCTATATCAACCAATATGTATGTGTTGCATTGTATTTTGGACAGCTGCCCTTATTTCAAGCTCATATACCTCCAGACCCATATAATTTAGGAATTAACTTTTTTTCTGATCAAAGAAGCGCATCTGAGGCACAGGTGTCAAAGTGAAGACCCGGGGGCCAAATATGGCCCGTCACATCAATTTATTCGGCCCGCGAAAGCAAATAGTGAAATTCCAAGTCCGAACCAAAATTTCTAATTGTCGTATGTCAACCACAATAAGTCATTATTGTTGACTTCAGATTTGAAAAGTAGTTCTTTATTAATTTGTAGTTCATTCTGTATGTAATATGTGGAGGAAATGAAACATTATAATTGTTTCCCCAAATTCTTAACGACCCTCGAGAGGAAAAGGTCACTACAATGTGGGCCACGGCAAAAAAATGACTTTGACACCTCTGATCTAAGGTCTCTTACGCTGCATTGAATGTTTATGTAGTGACAAAACTTAAAGGACAAGCGATGTCTCCAGACAAGTTGTGTCCATAATTTGTAAAATGGCTTCAAATGACTTCTACTGGGCGTATTTTAATAAGATTCCACCGCATATAGCTATATTTTACGTTTTAAGACTCGCTCTGAATATTCAGTAATATAATAATATGTCTGAATATTCAGTCTTGTTCTTGAGTTGGCGACGAGTCCGTATGTGATGTCATGAAAGGACCGCCCCCTGACCGAAAAAAGACACATTGTAGCAGTCCTTCATCAACGTCAATGGATTTTGCTGTACATGTTTGGTCTGAGAACCGTGTTGCACCCAAAAGCCGCCAGAAGACGGCATCCAAGCTCCATATAAGGAATTTATCAGCCTGTGGACGCGGAGGTGGCCACTGCAGGTCGCCATTTTGTGCCTCTTTTTTTTGGGTGAGAGCTTTTCCCCCAATGTTGCCTCAAAATGTCACATATAATTATTTAATTGATTGCAAACATGTATGCTTTCCTCTTCAGAACTATTCGAATCATATTCATAACTGGATGTGTAACAAGAAAGCATATTCTCCGAATCTGAAGCCATTGTTTTGATTCTCGAGCAAGGCAAGACGTCTTGGCGTGACATCACGAACTAGAGGCGGGACTTTATGAAAATGCCCAATTCGCAGCTCAATTTTTTGCAGATTTTGGACACTTTAAGTCATTTTTATTGGTGTTTTGCATTTGAATAAAAATATCATACTGTGTGTTTTGGGTACTTTAGATGCTATAAAACGTTTTTCTGATGTCAGTTAAAAAACAAAAAAGTGACGTCGGTTGCGGAGAAACTAGAGATGTGGAGATATGCCCTGGAAAGGAGAGGAATGAAGATCAGTCGCAGCAAGATGGAATATATGTGTGTGAATGAGAGGGATCCAAGTGCAAGAGTGATGCTACAGGGAGAAGAGATAAGGGGGATTTTAAGTACTTAGGGTCAACTGTCCAGAGCAATGGAGAGTGTTGAAAAGAGGTGAAGAAGCGTGTCCAGGCAGGCTGGAGCGCCTGGAGAAAAATGTCAGGTGTGATGTGTGATAGAAGGGTTTCAGCTAGGATGAAAGGAAAAGTGTATAAAATAGTGGTGAGACCAGCCATGATGTTTGGACTGGAGACAGTGCCACTGAAGAAAAGACAGGAAGCAGAGCTGGAGGTAGCAGAGCTGATGATGTTGAGGTTTTCTTTGGGAGTGGCCAGGTTGGATAGGATCAGGAATGAGTACATTATAGGGACAACTCATAATAGAGGCTTTGGAGAGAAAGTCAGAGAGGCCAGACTGAGATGGTTTGGACATGTCCAGAGGAGAGAGAGTGACTATATCGGGAGAAGGATGCTGAGCCTTGAACTGCCAGGCAGGAGACCGAGAGGAAGAGCGAAGAGGAGGTTAATGGATGTTGTCAAAGAGGACATGAAGGTAGCTGGTGTGAGAGAAGAGGATGCACAAAACCGGGATATATGGAGGACATTGATTCACTGTGGTGACCCCTGAGGGGAAAAGCCAAAAGGAAAAGAAGACGTCGGTTGCCCTTTAATATCTGTGGGTCCTGGAATTCAAGTAACAATGACAAAAACCCGGGCACTTGGAGTGGACACATTTTTGCACATGTCTGGCAGTGAATGAGTTAATAACGAAACAAAATTAACACTGAACGTGAACCAAAGTGCACTTTCGGTGACGGATTTGGTCATACCTGCCGCATTTCTTGCATGGAAATACTGCATCAGGATCTTGCGTGGGCTTCACTGGCACTTTAGTCTTCTTTGCGGCGGCATCATTCCGAGGCCTGTGTGGACTTGATGTGTAGGCAGCATCCTTGACAACGCTCTCAAGCTCTTTGACCACCAGCATAGTACCCGCCTGAAGAACAAGTAGCTTTGTTATTGTCGCGAAAGCTGAATAAAGTATTAAACAGGATCTCATCCGAGCAATAGCTGCTGTCCTAATTTAAATGTGGTACTCTTCATCATGTTTGTATTCATGGCATGGCATTGTTTTGGATTGCATTGCAGGGATCCATCTGGGAAATTAAAAAGGGGGACGGTTGTCCCCCTTGTGTCTGAAAAGGGGGCCAAATTCAAAAATTAATGGGCCCTGATTTAACTATATTGCCAAGGTACACAAAACTGATTGAAATAAATCAAAATGCATTCATTGAAGCATGATATTTCTAATGAAAACCAATATTTGACTAAACCCACTTTTTGAAATAGATAAGCAATTTTAATTCAAGTCAAAGAATGTCTTCATCCATAAAGTAAACAATGTTTTCCTATTTTCTTTAGTTATTACTCAATCAATCCAGTGCTATTTTGATATTCTATGGTATCACAGTAAAGACAAAGGGACCAGACTTTGCACAATATTTTTTACTCGTGTCTACTTTAACACATTTTTTAGCTTTGAAAATTTCCAATGTTCTGCAACAGCTCTGAAATTATTCCCAGTATTGACAAAATTCGAATCATGAACAGCAGTTTGCTGCATCGAATTGTCACTATGCTTTGTAGATTTATTCGATTGTTTCATAAAAAAACGAGAATATGTTTGTTTGCTGCCTCTTTTTAATGTCTTAGTTTTACTCATGTTATAACGTTCCATATCGCACCTTGTTGGATGTAAATAATGCAATGCACCATGGGTAAATGAATATTAGATTAGCTCTTTCTGCAGTTTCCGGTAGATGACGGAAAAGCCAGATATCCTCGAACACGACTTTGGAACGCACTAAAACAAATGCTAGGTGATAATGCTTCGATATCGGTCAGGCAAGAGTTATCAATCGCTGTTTAACTAAATTTCTTTCTTTAGCTATTTTAACAGAAGTATGTTATATGTGGCGTAGCTCATGTAGCAATATGTGCTAATTTTAATAGACTTACGCCGGTGCTGGCGCAGTGGAGTTCCAAAATTGCACCAGTGGCTGTCAAAATGCATGAATGGCGCAATGGTGCGGCCCAGATGAATCCTTGGTATTGTATTGTATTGTATTGTATAATCCCTCATTTTGTCATAATTAATCTTGTAAAAAAATATATATATCTGAAATTGAATGCCTGCATACTAACATTGACCTTTACATAAAATATAAACATATTATTTCACGACCAATTCACACTACCAGTCCAACACTCACATAGTCGTGAGCTTGAAGTGGGTGAGCCACCATTTCTTGCCGGTTGTTCTGCTGCTCAGATGAAAACTCCTTCTTGATGTCCGTGAGTAGGTGCGTGGGTTTGGATTGCTGAGAGCTCTAAGGAATCACAAAAGTAGGTCCAAATCTGATAATTTTTTCATTTTCGGTTGCGGCCCCAAATTAATCCACCAGATGTTAATAAAGCAATTTCTACCTTGACGTCCACCACAGCTTCTGAGTATTTATCCACAGGTGAGTTTGAAGGGCCGTAGGTTAAAATCCCATTGCGAGCGATCTTGACTTGCTTTTTGTACGTGTAGTAGAACTCAACACATTGGGCCACAGTTTTAGTCTGCACCTGAAAAGGAAAACGACACCGGTGAAGACTTACTGTTACAGTCTATTCACTATTGGCAGAAAAATAGCAAGAGGCGCACCAATTTCTGCACCAAGATGAAGTCCTTGCTGTAGGCTGACATCCCTTTGTTGAAGTAATACTTTTCCTCGGCACTCCACCGATCGGCGCCTGCAAGAAAATCCCATGGGGACGTGTCATGAAAGTGAAAATCTCTCCAATGAGCAATATTTTATGAAAACAAGGAACCTGAGTAGTGATAATCCGCCAATTGATGGCCTTTCGGGAACATTGGATCCTGATGCAGTAAACGTCGGAGGGTCTCCTAAACAAGAAAAAAAAAACATTTAAGACAGTTTAGAGCTGACATTATGAAGACATTTCGTTTTTTTGACTTCAAGATGGCGCCGTGAGAGTGGCTGCCTTTCCAGAAGCTCCTGTATTTTGTTTTTCTACTTCTTTCTTTTCTTTCCCCTTCCTTTCATAACTTTGCTGCTGCGTTACTTCCGGGTAGAGTGAACGCTGGCGCGAATGGCTGCCGCTGCACAGCCGCGCAAAAAAGAATTGTTCTTATCGCGTGACTGAAAAGTGTCCTTGAGAGTTTTGAAAGGTGCTTAAAAATTAAATGTCTTGGTCTTGGTATTGGTATTAGCATTAGCAGCAGTATTAGTATTAGTATTAGTATTAGTATTAGTATTAGTATTAGTATTAGTATTAGTATTAGTATTAGTATTATTGTGCTTCATTGTCATCCCGCGATGGATTGTGCTTCAATTTTCGGGGGTAAAAATCAACTAACAATGAAATCGCCTCCGCTTTCATGTAAACAATGCAGAGCCAGCTCCTGGTTGGTTCCTCCTCCGTTGAGCACACTGGAACAAGCCATGTTCATCAGGTTCTCCACTAGAAAAGACAATATTAACAGGAGGAGGCGGAGGAGGAGGAGAATGTGAGTGAGTGGGCAGATGGCAATCCGGTACAAGTGAAAACAACATTCTATGAAAACAACCAACCACTCTCCGCGTTTCTGCGTTGAAGTTGGCCATCACGCAAAGGAAGCCAAACCAAGTCGGCCTTGTGCGAGTCAAATTGAGCCAAAGGTTGGAGTCGCAACTCCGGAATTTCCGCTTGATACTGCTGCCCGATGTTGATGCGCCTGCGTACAAACGGAAGCGGTGGGTTGAGACGCCGGGGCGACGACGGCCGCCTCGAGGCTTTTCGTGTGAAAATCTAGCTTACGGTTCGAGGCTGACAGGAGTGGCGTCGGTGATCAAGGGCAAAACCGGCGGTGTGATGTCTGAACTTGCTACAAGAAAAAAAAAAAACAATAACATCATACAGACTTCTTTTCCTTTTGGCTTTTCCCATCAAGGGGTCGCCAGACTGATGGCTACAAAACGCTTACACAATCACATTTTACCTCTCTATTTTGACCACGTATGCCACAGGTGTCAAAGTCAAAGCCCGGGGACCAAATCTGGCCCACCACATGATTTTATACGGCCCGCGAAAGCAAATCATTGAAATTCCATGATGCTATCTCAAGTTGATGCTTTCAAATTGTCCCACACAAACCACAATGACAGTCATTATTTTTTGCTTTCAGATTTGAAAACTAGTTATTTGTTAACTCAATCACTGCCAGAAATGTGTCCACTCCAGTGCCAGGGTTTTTGTCATTGTCACTTAAATTGCAGGAGCCACAGAATATTGAGTTTTAGGACTACATAAACATTCAATACAGCGTTAGAAACCTTAAACTCCCTTCTTTCATCAGAAAAAAAGTTAATTCCTAAATTATATGTGTCTGGAGTTATCTGAGCTTGAAATGAGGGTGGCTGTCCAAAATACAATGCAATACATACATATATGTTGATCTAACGCTTTAACAATAGGTTAAGGTAGAAGAAAGTGTTAACATGGAAAAAAGGAAAATGCTGCCCCTTGTGGATAAGATAAAACAATGCCAGAGGTCATGGCCAGAGCTTTATCGGCACCCAAGCATTAAAAAGCAAAACCCAAAAATATTCGGGAATGGCGCCCTGTCATATTTTCAATTCCCAAATAAATTCGGGAATTGGATTGGCCTTTATTAGTCTCTCAGTGGAGAAATTTACATTTCACAATGTGAAATGTAAATATGAATGTGAATATAAATATATGTAAATATGTATGTGAATGGCAGTGAATGAGTTAATTTGCCATGTGCTCTGTATGTAATATATGGAGGGGATTAAACATTCTAATGGCCTCTCCAAATTCATAATGCCTCATGGCAAAAAAATGAGTTTGACACCCTTGACATAAGCCATTAAAAAGTACATGAAAGCTACTATGCTGCACTAGTAACATTATTTAGGCTAAACGAGGCGGTGGACTTACTGGAGCGCAGGAGGCTTCGGGTTGCCGATTTGGGCGTTGCAAGCGGTGGGGGGATCTGATTGCTCACGGCGAAGTTGGTGAGGAAAGTGGAGAAGTAGAGTCCAGAGCCTTCTCGTACTGGGGATAGAATGGGTGGGGGTGTGTAGGGAGGCAGAGCGAGCGGGTTGTCTGGCAAGCGTACGGGGGAGCGCAGGTGGCTTTGGTAGGCGGTGATGCTGGAGTAAACAGACGCCGGGATCAGCGTGGAAGGTCTGGGTGGAGGGATGATGAGAGGCTCGGGTCGGGGTCTACGCTTTTGTTTGGTTTTTCCCTCGTCGTCCAGTCCGGGATCATTCTCTCCGTCCTATGGAGAAAAGAGAACTTACTGATCTGATCTGGAAATCGACATATTTAGTGTATTTCCCCCTAACGTGCGGAACAATTGATGCCATTCAAATAAGTATGCCAAATATGCGACATTCAATCAGTCTCTGAATGTGCAAAAGCAAAGCTACATCTTAAAGGACAATCGACACCATTTTTTTGTTACCACACTGTCATCAGAAAAACGTTTTAAAGCATCTAAAATACCCAAAACACGCAGGCTGATATTTTTAGTCAAATGCAAACCAATAAAAATGACTTAAAGTGTCCCAAAACTACTTAAAAATGACCCTGGAAATTGCAAGTTTCAGAAGGTCCCGCCCCTTGTTCGTGATGTCACGCCAGGACGTCTTTGCCTTGCTCTAGAATCAAAACAATGGCTTAAGATTCGGAGAAGATGCTTTCTTGCTACTCATCCAGTTATGAATATGATTTAAATAGTTCTGAAGAGGAAAGCATACATGTTTGCAATCGATTAAAGAAGTACTTGCGTATAAATTCAAGCCGTCAGGACTCCAATGTAGCGTCCCTAGAAAATGCACAAGATGGCGCTCAGGCTCCATTGGAAATGGACTGATTTGCCTGCTGGGAATTTGTGTCAACTAGAATCAAATAGTAGTCTTGGTGCAACACACAACGATTCACCATGACATTATTTATGTGTTTTCTTTCTAATTTCGCCATCAAAACGGATCAACACGAAGTTTTCAGACCAAACAAAGTACCCAAAATGCATTGTGTGTCGCTTTCTCGGTCAGGGGCGTTCCAGACGTGATGTCAGGTCAGCCATCGTCATCAACTCGAAAACAAGACTTCCTGAATATTCAGTGCGAGTCTTAAAACGTAAAATATAGCTATGTGCCGTGGAATCTTTGTAAAATACGCTCAGTAGAAATCATTTGAAGTGATTTTACAAATTATGGACACAACTTGTCCGGAGGCGCCGGTTGTCCTTTAAGTCCTCCATGAAGCAACCTGCTTAAAGTTGTCTGTCACCGAATTTCTGAGAGATCTGCGGCGAGCAACGATGACGGACGGTTTGCAGTCAGACGTAAGAGAAGGCCGCTCGGCCTGGCTTGCTCGTCCGTGTACCGGCGCGCCGTGACCAGATAGCGGCAGCCTGTGGACTGGCACCGACACGGGCATGATTAATGGGACCATGGTGGCGTGTTTGCCTCGAGGAATATCTCCCTGTTGTGGAACAAAAACAAAGCAAACTGTTTTTTATGAATGACAGTCAACTATTTCTACTTACATAAAATTTGCAAATGTACATTGGTTTTCAGACCGTCGATGAGAAGGTTTCTTCAGCCGTCATCTGTACAAATTTGAAGGTTTCGGACGTTTCGCCTCCTATCCAAGAGGCTTCGTCAGTGAACTAAAGTCTGACTGGTCGTATCGGCCATATATATTTGTCCCTAATGTGTCCGACGCCATGGCGGCGTCGGACACAGCTATGATAGGTCCCTACTCTCAGGTTGGGGGGAGAAGAGGACCACTCCCTGTGGTCCCACTGATTGTTCCTACATTCCTGGCCCATTTCCCCCACTCCCACCGGTATCACCTCATCAGCATTACGAATGTTGCCTAACCCGTTTTGCCTAAGCAGGCTATTGTATGAACGATCCAAATTGAACCTCACCCCACCAGACCGGTTTAATGAAGGATTTTGTTGTTTTATAAGAATCGCTTCTTTTACCCCCTTTCAAACCATCTATGTTCTTTCGCTAAGATTTTAACCTCATTGTTGAGAATTTGTTGAGTCTCCCCAATGTACTGCTCTTTACAATTTTCATTCTTAAAATCTATGGAATAAACTACATTACTTTGTTTTTCATTTGGTAGCCTATCTTTTGGATGCACTAATTTTTGCCTTAACGTGTTTATCGGTTTGAAAAAAGTAGGAATTTTGTGTTGCCAAAGGACTCTTTTTAATTTTTCAGAAACTCCTGCAATGTGAGGTACTGCTACTCCTCTCCTTTTTGTATCTTGAGAATTTTTGGTTTCATTCCCTATTCTTTCTTTCTGACATTTGTTGAATGACCACTGACGGTACCCAGAGTTAGTGAGTGCTCGCCTGATATGTTTTGATTCCTTTTCTCTACCTTCAATGCTAGTTGGTATTAGTTTAGCCCTATGCTGGAGGGTTCTGATAACTCCTAATTTGTGTTGTAAAGGGTGGTTAGGGTGGTTTTCAGACTTAAAAAGAAGGATGTGACCAAACTACTGTGGGGATTTTGATTTTGTTCAAACTGCACTTTTTGGAGATTGAAATGTATTCCAAAAAATGGATTGAGGAAAAAGGATGGATGGGTTTGGGTGGGTGGATGGATGCATGGATGGATGAATGGATTTGAGAGGACGGATGGATGGAATAATGATCTGGATGGATTTGATGGATGGATGGGTGGGTGCATGAATGGATGGAAGGATGGATGAATGGATGGAAGGGTGTATGAATGTATGGAAGGGCGGATGGATGGAATAATGATATGGGTGGTGGATGGATGGGCAGGTTGGGTTATTGGGTTGGGATGGATGGATGGGTGGGTGGATGAATGGAAGGATGTATGAATGGATGGAAGGACGGATGGATGGAATAATGATATGGGTGGATGGATGGATGGGCAGGTTGGGTTACTGGGTTTGGATGAATGGATGGATGGAAGGATGTATGAATGATGGAAGGATGGATGGAATAATGATATGGCTGAATGGATTGAGAGGTTGGGTTATTGGGTTGGGATGGATGGGTGGGTGGATGGTTCGGGTGGGTGGATGGATGGGTTTGGATGGATGGGCGGGTTGGGTTTTTGGGTTGGGGTGGATGGGTGGGTGGATGATGACTCGATGGGCGGGTTGGTTTTGGGTTGAGATGGATGGGTGCATGGGTGGAAGGATGGATAAATGGATGGAAGGATGTGTGGGTGGGAGGACGGATGGAATAATGATACAGATGGATGGATGGATGGATGGATGGATGGATGGATGGGCGGGTTGGGATAGATGGATGTGTGGGTGGGTGGATTGGTTTGGGTGGATGGATGAATGATGGATGGGAGGATGCATGGATGGACAGATGGGTGGGTTCATGGATGTTTGTCATGGAGGTTTAGATGGATGGATGGGTTCGGGTGCATGGATGATGGATGGATGGATGGGAGGGTTGGATTTTTTGGGTTTGGTTGGGATGGATGGGTGGGTTGGATGTTTTGGGCTGGGATGGGTTGATGGATGGATGTGCGGATTGGGTTTGGTTGGGACGGGTGGATGGATGGGTGGAATAATGTTTCATGTTAAATGTTTGTGACAGATCCAATCCTGTCTGCACACCAAGTGACTGCCAAATCCTTTTGCTGCGTCGTTTGGTGAGATGAGCGCGTTGCGAGTGCGCGTAGCGAGTGCCAAAGTGAAAGCATTTTGCCGTGTTCTCGGAAACAAGGGAGTGAAACCGTTCGGCCTGGCCCCTCCCTTGGAGTTCTCGATGCCTGAGCGGGGAGCCTGAGGAATGTGGAGGTGTGCAGACATGCAGCAAGGCATCGCACACTTGTGTGCAATAGCACAATGACTTGCACTCCCATAAATCATGTGCAAATTAGCCTTTTTGGGGGGATATACCGCTAAATATATTCAAATATACGGTAGATTGGAAGTCATTAAACCGCCCCAGCTGCATTTCTGCATAAATGCTTTAAAAGTTTCGTATGCAAGTTGGCACAGGGGGGACTGCAAAACTCAGAATAAACAAAACCAAGAAAGTGATGTTGTAAGACTTGGAGGAAGTTAGACAATGAAATAGGGAGTTCTTCCTCTTTAAACCTACAGCTTGACTTTTTCACTGCAACCAGCAAATTTACATTTGACAGGTTGTTACTTAACATGTATATTAACTCATTCACTGCCAGACGTGTGCAAAAATGTGTCCGCTCCAGTGCCAGGGTTTTTATCGGCACCCAAGCATGACAAAACAAAACCTGAACAAATTCTGGAATGGCGCTCTACGTCATATTTTCGATTCCCAAATAAATTTGTGAATGGCAGTGAATGAGTTAAATATGCATGAGATAAGGGTTTTTTGTTTTTTTTTAACCAAAAGATTGTGAGTTAGAGTACACCCTGAATTTGTCACTTGCCAATCACATGGTGCAAAAAATATATAATGCCTTCAAAGAAGCCATTATGAATGTCTTTGTAATGTGGAAATACAGCATGATAAACAATAAGGAAAAACAGAAATCATGTAGTGAACATTTTTTTTCACCTCAGTTTTGCAAGCGGAGAGCGATTCAGGCATGGAGGGCATCTCGGACGCCTTCTGAGCAAGTGTCTCCAAGTTAATCTCTTTGGACGCTCTCCGTTTCCTCCGGGTGCTTTGGATGACTCCCCCCATTTGGGCTGTGACGTCCGCTGGCCGTGCAACCAGCGGCAGTGATACTCCATTCTGCGAGCTATCTTTGGGTGCTTGAGGCCACATGTTGGACGAAGGTGGGGCCAAAGGGGACTGTCCGTCTCTGGAAATGCGACGTGAGCGTCTCGGGATGGCCGGCGTTGCGTCCGATGGTTCCGAAGTGAAAGGCTCGGGTTGGATTTCGCTTGGGGGCTCTGCTCCCGGCGCTCCTTCCTTTTTGGATACGATGTCGGGCGGACACGGTTCCGAAGTCTGATAGGTGATGAAATTAGGAGGCTGGGCATCTTGCTGGAGGATATTTTGTCCATGCTGCTGCTGCTGCATTTTGTGCATTTGTTGCTGTCGCTCATGTAGCTGCTGCTGCTGCTGTTGATGATACTGTTGTTGCATATGCTGCATTTGTTGTTGCTGCATCTGCTGTTGCTGCTGTTGTAGTTGCTGCTGCAGCTGTAGTTGGTGCTGTTTCTGCAACTGTTGCTGCTGCTGCTGCATGTGGTGAAGCAGCTGCTGTTGTTGCGTTTTGGGCTGCTCGCCGTAAGGCAAGCCCTGCATTCCCTTGTTGCCAGGGAAAACCGAGTAATATGCTTGCGGAAACTGCTGCTTGTTGAACGTCGTCTGGAAAGGCTGCAGGATCGATCCCTGCGTGTTGTGAGCAGGCACGTGGGCCGCTCCCTGCAGCTCGACGCCTTTTTGCTGATATGCCTGCAGCTGGGCCTGCTGCATGGCATTCTGCTCCCATTCCAGTCCCCTTGCCTGAGTTGGAGCCCGGGGAGAATCTCTGTAAACCTGTGGATTTTCACTGTCCGTCTGAAGAGGTTCGTGGACGACCTTGTGGAATGCCATTTGACCTCGGGGGTTCACTCCGCCCATATATGCCCCAAAGTTCTGGTTCCAACCTGGAACGGGAGCTTCCTGGGGCCAGCTGGGAGCTTGTAAGGAGTCCTGGTGCACCCACTTTCCCGGGGCCACTTGCTGATAAGGCGGGAGAACCTGAGGCCCTTTCTCTGTGTTGTACACTCCAGAGCCGCCAGATGAGTCACTTTGGATTGAATCCAGAGACGGAGGACCTACTCCGTAATAAACCTCCCCTGAATGCTGCAAGGTCTCTTTCATTGTTGCCACTGCCCGATGCTTGCTGCTCTTGTCGGCACTCATTTGAGGAGGAAGACTCATGGCGAGGAGAGCTTGGCGTCCGGGTCTCGCTGTGGGCTTTTACTTCATGCGCTTGCCCTTTGTACGCAGCTTGCATGTGGAAGAAATATCAATCTGAAAGGAAATGTAGAATCTCAGCTCAAGTTTCAAATCTTTTCTTCACATCCTCTTCAGGATGCCGCACCTTTAAAAAACGTGACACTTTATTTACCTCCGGAGGAAAGCAGAAATAGGAAAATGCAGGCTAAGGCATAAAGGTCAAAGAGCATGCACGCTTAAAAGTCAACAATCAAAACATTATGTCATGTTCATGTCCGACAAAAAAGGACATTCTGATTCAGTCGCAGCAGAGGGAGGCCCTTGGACATAGCATAGCTTCTATTTGGCCGAACTAGAAATACAGGAAATGAAGGTGATCGAGCACTCGAGTTTATAGCCGCTGGTGGCTGTTGAAAAAGCAGCAATAAGGAAGCATTGGAAGCACTGGGGCGATTATGCAACACACAAGCCACATTGTACAATGTAATACCTTCTGAATGACACCGTTGGTTTTCCATGCCCGGCCACGAAGAGTCCATTTGGAGTCGATAAAAGTCATGCAGATGCATGAAGGGATTGTGCGCCACAAATGTCATAACTCGCTGTCTCCTAACTTTCACACGGAGTTTCCAGGCGTGGAAATATGGCGAACGGGCGAGTCCACACGGGCGAAATCCTAGAAACAAATTTCCTGCAGCCGCTCATTCACGTCGTAGTTACAACGTTCCACATTGTATCCGTGAAATCGTGGTTTTCCTGGAAGTCTGCAACTTTTCTCTCCACCGATCGGCCGACTTTTTAGTCTCGCGCAACCACGGCGTGTGGAAACGCTGCGATTTCCGCACGTCTGTTGGTGACGCGGTAAGAGTCCGCCGTTGATCGAAAGTCACGCAACATAGCACGAAACGCTACGGTAAAAAATGTGAAAATAAACAGAAATCGGTGCAAAAAAATAACAACGAACGCCACACGGCGCCTCACCCACAAACAGATCAGAGCTTATCCTGTTTTCCAACCTGCAGCCTTAGCTCCGCCCATCGCAGCCTAGTGGGCTCGTTTTTGTGTCACCGTCGGCACGAGGCGGACGGAGCTATGTCAATATTTTGGCAATTGCAGCCTTTCCTGACCTCCATTGGGTCAAGGCACCTACGTATTTAAATTACAAAAATTACAAAAACAGCATGACCACACTTACTGAAATGTATTAATATCCTTACAAATGACTCATAATTTACTTCAAACCTGGTCAGGCTCAGTTATTGTTCATGTATGTGCTAATCACGATATGTAGCTTCTGAAAAGATTTTATTTACTCCATATAATACATCAATGTAATAATACATCAATTTCAGTTGGTGATATGCAAAACCACGAAGCAATATTTTACTCATTTAATTTTATGAGAAGTTTAAAATGTCGATTGTGTGCTTAAAGGAAATGGGGGACGCTGGCTTAAAAACCGAACATGCCTCTTCAATTACTTTTTGTTTTTGTAATATGTAGACGTTTTCAGGAACATAACGTTTACAATTTTTCAGCATGAATTCACAGTAGTACGTCCGCCTGATTATTTGTGCAAATGCTGTTTATGCGAGGGAAAAGGTCTACGCGGTTGTGGTGTACAGTATGTGGGGCGGGGAGATGGTTACCATGGTTATTCTGCGGCTCATTCTGAGCTTTTGTGACGTCACCATTATCCCGTAAACGGCGGCCGCGGCCATAATCAGATGGCTAGCTCAGCTCACGTTTTCGACCATGCTCCCTATCGCCGTCCCTTCATCCGCACGATAAAGGAACCGTAGGAATGACGTGGTCGTCGAGAGGGGGACCATGGAGGTTCTTTCCAGGAGTTCCACCGGTGCAACCGAACGAGGTAATGCGGGTACGGGATCGCTGCTAAACTACCGCGGAGTAAACATGCTAGCTGGGATTCAGCACCGCATCGTATCTTTTCTGCCTTGCTGCTCTCTCATACATATCTGTTATTTGCAAACCGTACATCTCCGCTCTTGTCATCATTATGCTTTAGGCTGCAGTTAAAACCAGCTAAAGCTAGTTGCTAACCGCTGGCTTGCTCCAGATTTGAATGTCATGCACAATCAAGATAACCTCTCCGAAACACAATTTTTAAAATACATGAGTTAATGACACGAAGGTATGTCCGATGTATAACCTTACCCATCACCACTGCCGTTGTAAGCTAGTGTGGTTTAAGCAGTGATTTGATTGTTTGCAGTGATGGGTTGTTGCCACTGATGTCAGCTTGTGACTGCAGCAGAAAGCAATCACCATGAGTGGCGAGCATACAGACATCCTGTCAACGGCAGATGTGGTCAGAGACAGATGGAGAGTGGTAAGAGCTAACTAGAAGTACACCTTTACTTCTTATTTAAGCTTAACATACACTTTACAGGAATGATTTTCAACTGGTAGGTTGCTCGTTTACATATTTTATTATTAACTACCACTTGGGTTTATATTTGAATGCATGTTTTAAATGGGACCAAACAATTGCTATTAACATTTAATATGTGATTATTAAGGTGTTCTATGCATTTTTTTCTAAACAAACCAGCAATAAATTAATCTGTATTACAACACACCAGGAAATGTTCAATGCCCCTAACACCGTTTCGTTTGGCTCCAGCATGCCTGCGACCTGATGTAAAACATCTCTGCAGGTCAGAAAAATCGGTGGAGGTGGCTTCGGGGAGGTCTACGAGGTCCTGGACCTACAGAGCCAGGCCACCGTTGCCATGAAGGTGGAGTCTGCCACACACCCCAAACCGGTGCAGAGGACGGAGGCGGCTGTTTTGAGGAAGCTACAGGGTGAGTGATACTTTGCCGCGCAAACAAAAATCTACTTTCAATGCAAAAATCGTGTCAAAAAATTTGAAGTCAGTTGTTTATCCTCAGGTAGGAAAAAAAGAACGGTACATTAGTGCACAAGAGAACTCATTCGAGTTTTCAAGTAGAGAAATTGCTTCCAACATAATGCATATGAAGGAACTGTATGATGATTTGTTGCTTGGTATACGATATCTGTATAATATGTCAATAAAATACAAAATAAGGATATTGACATACATCATACTCTTAAAAAGAAGAACACTTTGACGGGTGTGATTAGTTTTTATTAATACACATCCCCATGTACACGGAAAGAGTCCAGGCCTTGAATGCAGCCCTCCAACTCTTTCTAATTAATTCTTTGTAATTTTTTTCAACAGGCAGGGATAATGTGTGCCGATTTGTCAGCGCTGGCCGAAACGAACGCTTCAACTATGTGGTCATGGAACTCCAGGTAGGCCCTTCACAAGGTTGCCATGAGTCACGCAAGACTTTAATACTAACATTGTATTTAAGGGGAGGAATCTGGCCGATCTGCGGAGAAGCAGGGCCCGTGGTACATTCTCAGTCTCGACGACTCTGCGACTCGGCAAGCAGATTTTACAGGGCATTGAAAGCATCCATTCCGTGGGCTTCCTTCACCGTGACATTAAACCTGTAAGACAACGCCTACACAAAATCGTTGACTGTATTTTTGTATTCCAAATGTCACTATGTATATTCACAGGCTAACTTTGCAATGGGAAGACTAGCAAGTACTTGCAGGTGCTGCTACATGCTGGACTTTGGTTTGGCCCGACAATACATGACCTCCAGCCATGAACTCCGTCCAGTAAGTGCACCCAAAACTGATTTGCAAGTTCACCTGTCAAAATAACATCTCTCGGATTCAAAATGTTTTCTTACAAAAATGCAAAAAGGAGTTTTAAATGTGCTCTGAACAACTTCTTTTCCAGCCTCGGTCTGTGGCTGGCTTCAGAGGAACTGTGCGATATGCTTCAATCAATACTCATAAAAATAAGGTGACTAGAAATGATCTTTGGTTACCTCCACCAGGGAGGCAGAAACTGTTCTATGGGATGTTCACCGCTGAAGGGAGTCTGAAAATTTAAAAAGGTTTAAGACAACAAAAGGGCAACTGGGACAAGATTAGCACTATTTAAAACAAATATGCATAGATTTAGAAAATAGTTTGTGGCAGGCTGTAAGCATTGCATAATTTAATGATGTATTTTTTTCCTCTGCAGGAAATTGGTCGTCATGACGATCTATGGTCCCTCTTCTACATGTTGGTTGAATTCATGTCTGGTCAACTCCCATGGAGGAAATTTAAAGACAAGGTACAGTATGCACATCTGCTAATGTACAATGCATTAGTTACCCTGCTAAAAAAAAATCGAGCATCAATGTGTCTCGATTGTGTTTTAATCTTCCTCTCCAACAGGAACAAGTCGGAAATTTAAAAGAAGCATACGACCACCGCCTCATGCTTAATCACTTACCATCAGAGTTTAACGCATTTCTGGATCACATCCTCAGCTTGGACTATTACACCAAGCCAGACTATGAGGTTGGACATGAGCACACGTTTGTATTATCATGTATGGTCCTCTCTCAACTGCCAAAATGCTGATGTGTGTGTTTCTACTCTCACCCTCCCCCCTTCCCTTGCTTCCCCCGTGACAGCTGCTGATGTCACTGTTTGACAGCTCTATGAAAAGCCACAATGTGCTGCACAATGATCCCTACGACTGGGAGAAATGCGACTCGGAGGACATGCTGACAGCAGCTGCGACGCCACCGACCGGCCAAGAGCTCACCCGCCTCACGCCAGCTCATTTGGGGTACACATGCACAGTCATGCTCTTGTTCTTCCTTCATCTTTTTTCCACTCTAGATTAAAAAAAAAAATCAAATTCTACACTTTCCTCTCCCTGTGAATGTTTCTCTCAAATCAGCTTGAGAGTGACCTTCCCTCTCTTTTTCTTTCCAAAGCATGGCCAATGCCTCAGTGCTGCCAGTGGAATTGCAAAGGGAGAACACAGAGGATGTCCTCATGCTCGGAGAGCGCTTCAGCGACGCAGACAACTGTCCCCCTATCACTCCTGCGTCCATTCCCTTAAGAGGCATATGGGATGAAATGGACCGCATTCAAACCCAGAAGCATGTCGAGCCGGTGATCAGGAAGGTCAGTTGCGTGCGCTGTCTGCGTTCTGTTTAAATGTCATCCTTTTGAAAAGGCATTCCTCAGAGTGGAGATTGAGTTGTCAAAAATTGCCATGGAGTCACCGCATAGGGCGACGGTTGAAATTCACCTCACTTGACACCCCCATCAGGCTACCGCTGAGTATTGTAGTGAGTGTCTTGTTGAACAATGTTATAGGTTAGTAGTTAAATGTTTATTTTAAAAATGAATAACTGCCGAACTGACTCTCAGCTCATCTACTCCAACATGAAAATCACAACGTTGCCATCTTGCTTTTTATTTATCTAGCTATCCAGCTGTCTGTCTATCTAGCTAGCTATCTATTTGCTATCTATTAGCTATCTATCTGGCTACCTGGCTATCTAGCTCGCTATATAGCTATCTAGCTATCTAGCTATTAGCTAGCTAAATTTCTATCTAGTTGAGTTGCTTCTGGGTTGAGTGAACACTGGCGCGCGTGGCTGCCACTGCTCACCCACAGAAAAACTTATCCAGTGACTGTAAAGTGACCTTGGGAGTTTTTAAAGGCGCTTATAAATGAAATATATTATTTATTATTATTTTAACAGCATGTGATGTGACCATTTCGCATAATACTGTAGTTGAGTTAGCTACAGTACCATATATTCCGGACTGTAGAGCGCACCTGTTTATAAGCCTCACCCAGTACATATTTAAAGGGAAAACCATTTTGTACATAGTTGTATTAAGTTCATCCTGTCTACTTGATATCTAATTTAAAACAGATTCTTATCTTACAGACAGTGTATTGTCGGTGTTCACATGTTTTGGCGTCTACTTCCGCCTTCCATTTTGTACATACATAAACCGCACTTGTCTATAAGCCACATGTGCCCATATTGAAACATGAGATTTTTATAAAGAAAGAGAGTATACAGAAAACGTTTTCAAAGTTTTAATAATATACCCTAACTTTTTTTTCTTCCAAAAAACGCCTGTAATGCGGCAGTAAAACAGCAAGCAATACGGTAGTAACACAGCCCTAACAGGGCTGGTTAAAAACATGCCAGTAAAAGTTACTGAGACACGGCAATAACACAACAGCAACACGTTAGCACTCGCTAACAGGGCTAGTTACAAAAACAAAGCATGTCACTGAGAGCTATCTACATCTTCCTCCTGTGCACTGTAACCATGGAAGTCCGATTGGAATAGCATCAGATATTCCTATACACGCTCTCACTCTCTCTTTCGTTGTCGCATTAAGCGTCACTTGCATCCTGCGGTAAAGTTACTCCCGAGCTTGTGCCGTCCTCGTCGTCACGCAGCAGACCGGCTTTTCGAAACCTGTTGGTGATGGTTGATTTTTTTTCACACAGCTCCACGCTGTTCGGATCCACTGACTGACTTGTGCAAAAGTTCTTCTTCGCATAGTTTTGGTAAACGATTTCTCGCCGCTGGTCATCCAAGCCTCCCATTCAACTCGGAGGTCAACTTTAAATGCACGATTCACATGCTAAATTACATTAAACTTGTGTTATCCTCGGCACATATATTCGCCCGATGTCACTCTTACCTTTAGTGCTCAAGCGCTCCTGTCAGCCGTTAGTAAAAATGCATAAATAGGCCGCATCAGTGTATAAGCTGCAGAATTAAAAGCTTTTGACAAAAAGTCACGGTTTAAAGTCCGGTTACCTTTTTTTTTCTCAGGTGGTGACTGAAGACGAGCACAGTCAGAACCAGGGCAACCAAAGCCCTGCTGGCTCAGCGCAAAGTTCCCCAAGGCGAGTACGATCCGAGACTCTGCACTTGGATCGAGCTGTGCCGTTGCTCCGGAAAATGCGTCAGAGTCAGAGTTTGGCGTTTGAAAGAAGACTTGCACCTGAACCCAAGCCTACTCTTGAGCGCTTCCTTGAGTCCTGGTTAGTGCTTCTATATCCCATACGTTGAACACTCATTTATTGCAGTTGAAATGTTGCAATCCCACATGAAAATCTTTGATATAAAGAAGCACATTTTTGACATACAGTGATACCTCTGCATACGAACGCTCCAGCTCACGGACTTTTTGTCTCACGAACATTAAATTCGCGAGCATATAGTCTCAGCTGACGAACTAGTTTTCGGCGGACGACCCAAACCACACGGCGCCATGGTGGTTGGAGGACAAGTTTTCAGCGGATGAACACCAAACCACACAGTCGAACAGCGCCACGGTGGCTGGCAGACTCGTTCTTGTCACCCCCTTTCTTTAAGTGCGGACGTGGTTTGCTATCGAGTGGAGTACTTTTGCTATTATGGGACTGAAAACGAGCCCACCAAAGGCTAGTGTTAAGCCGAAGAAGACACCAAAGAAAATAACGGCCGAGCAGAAGAAAGAGCTAATCGAAAAACACGAATGAGGGTGCGTTTGTGTGACTTAGCGTCCCAGTACCAGTGCGCCAAGTCGACCATTGCTACCATCCTTAAGAACAAGGAAGCTATTAAGGGTTTGTGTGGGGCTTTGGGTGTTGCTGTGTTGTCGAAGCAACGGTATCAGGCAATAGAATAGGTTGAAAAACTTCTGTTGATTTGGATTAACGAAAAGCCGCTAACAGGGGACATTGTGAGTGAAGGTATTATCGCAGAGAAAGCACGGCAACTTCACTCGGAGATCATCAAGAGGCAAGTACAGGTAAATAAAACGACTTTATCATACAGTACAGTTAATTTCTTTAACTACAATACAATAACACATTATACATAAAATAGCGTATATTTTGTGTAGTTTTAAAGTCAAAGTCAGCTTTATTGTCAAATATGCTAATATGCATAACATACAGCACAGATGAAATTACTGTTCTCTTGGACCCAGCGTGTAAGGCACTTATAATGACTTAACAAACATAATAAACATAAGGCTTATTTAGTAGAAAATTATGTTTTATGGGGACCTGAGAACTGATTATTTTCATTTTTAATGGTTTCTTATGGGAAATAAATGTTCGGCAGACGAACTTTTCGCCTTGCACACACTTTCTGGGAACCAATTAAGTTCGTGAGCTGAGGTATCACTGTACTTCTACCCCTTCTCACACCTTTAAAAATCATGAAAACAAACGTGAACTTTTTTAAAACTCACATTTCCTCAGATGCTTTGTAGCAATCAGAACAGATGTAGTCTAAAGCCACTTGGGTTATTGAGCTAATTTTTTTTTTTTTGTTTTTTTTTTTTTTGCGGTTAAACAAAATTAGTTCAATGAAAAATACAAAAGATTACCAACTCGTCTTATTGTCCAATGCAGACATGCACCATGATGTAACACAGGCTATTATTGATTTTTTTTTTTTTCATTAGTCGCGGCAAAACACCTCCTGTCCTTTCTCACATCGGGGAGAAAGCCTTGTCCGATGAACAATCTGGCACCGGTACAGCTGACCCGGAGGAAGGCGCCGTCAGCAGCGGTTTTGTCGCAGTCAACATCAGTCCTGTGGTCCAAGAGGGCGATTCCCAGGAATGGGTGGTACTGGAACTGGAGCAAGCCATCAAGCCTTCAATTGAAGCCCAGCGCAAGGATAAAACAAGCACTACGAACACTGTCGACAATGACAACCACCCGCCACAGGAAGGACCCTTTGGAGCAGCCAGTCCTCTTCTGTCATCGTGTTCTGTTGGGTCATGGTTACTTGGCCACAGGAGGCTGCCAGGGATGCTGGGGCAAATGCCCTCAGTCATCATGGGACGGCCTAACGTGGATCAGGTAAGCAGGATCAAGCCTATTGTGCACATTTTTCTACGGGTAACATTTTTTGGATCAGATTCAGCTCGAGATGTACCAATTTTCAGAAAGAATACAAGGATAATTTCTAAAGTCGAACATTGAGCTCGTAAGCCTTTACTTGCCATTTGGCGGCCTTCTATTTTTCCATTAACTCATTCACAATTTTTCAGAGGGGATTTTGTGAGCGTACAGAGGATTTGTGTAGAAAGTGATTTAAGTGTGAATACAAACTCCTCCAAATGAATTTTTAAAATAAATGATAAAAAACGAGTTATTAACTCATTCACTGCCAGATGGTGTGCAAAAATATGTCCACTCCAGTGCCAGGGTTTTGTCATTGTCACTTGAATTTCAGGACCCACAGAATATTGAGTTTTAGGACTACATAAACATTCAATACAGCATTAGAAACCTTAGACTCTTTTATTTCATCAGAAACAAATAGTTAAATTATATGGGTCTGGAGTTATATGAGCTTGAACTGGGGGCAGATGTACAAAAGGCAAATGCTGCCCTCCTCGTGGGAGGGAAAAACATTACCAGAGGTCTGACCAGCGCTTTATTGGGATCACCTCCGCAAGAAAAAACAAAATCCAAACAAATTCAAGAATGGCGCTCCACATCATACTTTTCAATTCCCGAATAAATTCGGGAATGGAAGTTAATTAGTTAATATTTGCGTGCCTACCTGTAATTGGAACTAATTAATGTGGACATTTTAGAAGATTACGTGAAGCTTTAGGCGTCTTAAGCGACCATTTGTATTTCTTAACTCATTAACTGCCAGACGTGCAAAAATGTGTCCCCTCCAGTGCCAGGGTTTTTGTCATTGTCACTTGAATTCCAAGACCCACAGAATATTGAGTTTTAGGACTACATAATCATTCAATACAGCATTAGAAACCATAGACTCTTATTTCATCAGAAAAAAATGTTAATTCCTAAATTATATGGGTCTGAGGTTATATGAGCTTCAAATGATGGCGGCTGTACAAAAAATAATAATAATAATAATAATACAGTAAAGTCTCGTTATATCGATATTCTCGGGAGTCTGAAAAAATATCAATATAACCGGACTATCGATATATCCGATCCTGCGGGCATGTAATTTTCTCCTTGAGTTCATAGAAATAGTATCGTAATAAGCAGTACTATTGATATAACCGATATCGATATAACAAGACTTTACTGTACATTCAATTTACAAGCGCCTTTCAAAACTCTCAAGGACACTTTACAGTCACAGGATAAGAAGAAAAATGTTTTTCTGCGGGTGAGCAGCAGCAGCCAGACGCGCTAGCGTTCACTCAACCCGGACGTAACGCACACATATTTAACTCAGAATTCTGACTTTGAACTCAAACTTCCGACTTTTCACTTAGAATTCTGATTTTTAACTCAAAATTCCGACTTTTAACTCAGAATACTGACTTTTAACTCAGAATTCCGAGAATTCTGACTTTTAACTCAGAATTCCGAGAATTCTGACTTTTAACTCAGAATTCCTACTTTTAACTCAGAATTCTGACTTTTAACTCAAAATGCTGACTTTTAACTCAGAATTCCGACTTTTAACTCAGAATTCGACTTTTAACTCAGAATTCGGATTTTTAACTCTGAAGTCCGATTATACAATGCAATACATACATATTGATTCATATAGCGCTTTAACAACAGCTGAAACTGGAATAAAGTGCTAACATGGAAAAAGAGGAAATGCTGCCCCCTTGTGGAAACCAAAAAACATTGCCATGCATCTGGTTTATCGGCACCCAACCATGAAAAAACAAAACCCGAATAAATTCGGGAATGGCACTCTACGCCATATTTTCAATTCATGAATGAATTAGTGAATGGCAGTGAATGATTTATTATTTGTAGTTCTTCTCCTTAGTATTTTAATAGTCCTGTATTAAGCTTTCCATTCATGCCCCTAATCACCATGTTGTTTTCAGTCTTCCAGCTACACACCGCAGTCTCCTGTGCTCGAAAAGAGTGACACCGTACCTCTTGAAGCCCCGTCCAGCAAATCCGATGAAGTCCCCGGACACATCCTAAGAGATAGCAAGAAGACGGATTTTGCCTCGTCGTCGAGTCCACTAAAAGGTTTGACTGGTCTCTTCACAAAAGACCCCGAGAGCGATTCTGGTCTGCCTGACTGCTCATCGGAGTTGAACCAGCAGGCACAAGCGATCTGTTCGCTCCTCGCTTCTTTAAGGCCCAAAGAATCTCCCTGCTCGCCAAAACTGAGCCGCATCCCAATACGAGACTCTTTCACTCCCCCGGACTCTCCGGGCAGGAACCTGCACAGGGAAAGGAGAAACCGCTGGAGCAGCCCTGTTCATGGCTCCCCCACCCACTCCCCTTCTCCATCGCTTTCCTGCGAAAACCTGCAGGTCACTATCCCCCGGGAACGCCTCTCCTCGGAGCGAGGCTCCAGGTCGGACTGCGCAGGGGAAGACCTTCTTTCTTTGTCCTCTTCATCAGGCAGTAAAAGTAAGATCCCACGACCCATGAGCGCCACCTTTGTTCCCGAGCAGCTCAGCACAAGACTGGTGCCTCACCCTCCTCCCGGGAAACCAACTACAGGCCCATGTGCCGAACACAGGTATGATGCAACCTGCACCCGCAATTGCCATCATGTTAAATTCAGAAACCAAAAATGTGGATGTTCAACAACACAATTTCAATTCAAAAATACATTAAGTAAGCAAGCAATGACATTGTCACAATTACTTTTTTAGTGCAAATACAGTGACCTCGGATTACGAACGCTTTAGCTCACAAACTTTTCGGTTTACGAACGTTAAATTCACGTGAATATAATCTTGGCATACAAACTATTTTTCGGGAAACACACGGAGCGCCACAATGAATGATGTGTCGTTCGCGAACGAGCCGCTTCTTGGAGCTTCTAACAAGGAGCTGAAAATGGCAGCCGGCTTTTTTTTTCTCTGGTCCCCGCCCCGAGTCTTCGGTTAAGACCGCACGTGATTGGTCAAGATCATTGGTAGAGGAGGGAGGAGACACATGCAGCAGGACACACGCAGCAGTGAGCGGGGGGAGGGTTCCAGAAACAAACACGCAAAAGGGAGACGATAGCTTGAAACAAAACAAACAAAAGTGAAAAGGTGACAACATTGATAGAAAACAGTGAAATTTGGACTCGTTTCAACTTTATTGACAGTTGAAAGGCAGAGTGTAGACTGCAAGGATAAAATATCCCATCAATCAGGATCCACAAATAACCTGCACAAGCCATCTGTATAATTTGAAGAGAACATACGAGCACGGGAACCAGCTATTAATGAGGTTTCTAGTGTGTCTGCCTGCACCTGTTGCTGGGACAATGTCACAACTTCTAAGATGTACAACCCAGAGCTCCTTGAGACACTTTATGCAAAAAGCTATCCATTACATCAAGGCATCAACGACCACAAAGTTAAATAAAACGACTTTATTACGACTGAATAAGGTATATTGTTTGTAGTTTTAAGGCTCATTTAGTTGAAAATTATGTTTTATGTATTTATACGATCTTATTTCTTTGGAGGCGGCGGCGCTTGCGAGTGCGCGCCAGCAGCACCAGCGACGCCGACTCCAACCAGTTGGCGCAGGACCGAGACACTCAGCTGGTCAGCCCACCTCCACCTCACCCTAGCGGGTCTCCCGTCCTGCAGCGCTCGCTGAGTTGCTCGCCGTCCCGCCAGGAGCCCCGCGACGGCAAGGCACCGCCGATGGGACGCAGCCGCTCCGGGTCCGCGACGCCACCTCCTCCTCCGGCCCCTCGACACAGCCCCTTGCCAGCCAAGTCATCCAGACAGAGTACGTTGGTCCCGCGCTCTGTTGGAAGAAGTTTGATCAAGGAGAGCAAAAGCTCAAGGAAACTGAAACGGTGATTCACAGGAAAGACAAATCGACACGTGTAAATACAGTATGTGCTCAAAGGAAATGTGTAATGTATGATATGTAAGAAAAAAGTGTATTTATTTGCTACATTAGCTCAAATTGATCCATGATCCACGCTGGAGTGACTTTGTGCCGACACTTGAGGATTACTTGATAAAACCGACGTGCAAAATGCAATTACCCTTTTTGATGCCATCCAATACTCATGTTTCACAATGTAGGGAGCATAGATGTGAATCCCAATTATTTGGGTGGACTTCCTGTTGAATTTCAAACTCTTTTCAACCGACACCATTTTTTTGTTCGTTTCCTAACTGACATCAGAATAACGTTTTATATCATCTAAAATACCCAAAACACACAGGCTGATATTTTTAGTCAAATGCAAAACACCAATAAAAATGACTGAAAGTGTCCAAAAACGACGAAACCGGAAATGGCCAGTTTCAGAAGGTCCCGCCCCCTTGTTCGTGACGTCACGCCAAGACATCTTGCCTTGCTCTAGAATCAAAACAATGGCTTCAAATTCTGAGAAGATGCTTTCTTATTACTCATCAAGTTATGAATATGATTCAAATAGTTCTGAAGAGGAAAGCATAAATGTTTGCAATCGATGAAAGGAGTCCTCCCATATCAATTGAAGCCGTCAAGGACAGCATGTAGTGTCCCAGAAAATGCAAAAGATGGCGCCAAAGCTCAGTTGGAAATGGGCTGATTTGTCTGCTGGGAATTTGTGACAGCGAATATCAAATAGTAGTCTTGGTGCAACACTCAATTCACCATCGCGTTATGTGTTTTCCTTCTAATTTCACCATCTACACGAAGTTTTCAGACCAAACAAAGTACCGCAAAATGCATTGTGACGCTTTCTCGGTCAGGGGGCGTTCCAAATGTGACGTCACGTAGGGGATTGTCATCAACTTGAAAAAAATACTTCCTAAAAATTCAGCGTGAGTCTTAAAACATAAAATATAGCTATATGTGGTGGAATCTTTGTAAAATACGTGCAGTAGAAGTCATTTGAAGTGATTTTACAAATTATGGACACAACTTGTCCGGAGGCGTCGGTTGTCCTTTAAGGCTTTCTCGTGTTGTTATGGCACAAATGACTCAATTTCATGTCTATCAGTGAACTAGGTTTTAATTATTTGTGCTGTGGCGAAATGAGATTTGGGGAGGTTGTGTTGAGCACCCCCCCCCCCCCCATTTTTGTTTTCATTTGACCAGGAGATCCTTGCAAGATCTGGGAGTTTTGTATATCCGTCATTCTTCTAAATATGCTTGAATGTTCAACATGCCATACCTGCTCATTGGAAAACAAATACAAATGACCCACTGCTAAAGTGGTCACCAAACAGTTGGCAGAATGTCAGTATACATCCAGCTGCAAAGTCAGAAAATGTGCCGTTCTGCCGGAAAGCCTCTGTTTAATAGTAACCACAAATAGTTTTACATTAGCACATTAGAATGTATTTATGCGCACAGTAGCACAGTCATTCTTCACGATTGTAAATGCACATGAGTCCGTTTAGTTTTTAGTTTTCTTTTTATTCATTTGTCATTAGCATATGTAACTGAATTTTTACCAAGATGCATTTGATCATGAAAATACATATCCACAAGCAAAAAAAAAGTCTTGTTATTGATCGCAGCCTTGGAATCAGCGGCATATTTGTTTGAGGACCTTGTTCATGCCAATACAGCAAGAGTTTTGTCCATCTCCTGTATCGGGTATGGTTGTGCTATGAGTTCTAGAAGAGGGAGGCAGTCTGTCGAGGGTCCACTGGCAACACACTGATGGAGTCCTCCGCCTTTCCGCACAGCATGCAAAGCATTGTGTACTCCTGAATGACACAATACGAATACACAAATGAGAATGAGCAAAAAAAAGCAAGGCTAAAAAAACCTGGAAAGGAACATACAAAGTAACTACAATAAAATTCCTCTAAGCATGATACAGTACATTTTCCGATGCGGTACAATCTGTACTTTTCCTCTTATAGTTTGCCTCATTTGGGTCATGGGTGAGTTGCAGCCAACACTCTCATCCAAACTAGCATTCGCATCTCGGACAATTTAGTAATACAGTATAATTAACCATCATGCTTTCCAGGGCTCGCCTCGAAAAAGCACATGCATGTTGACAGACATTGCAATATGTGTACGTTAGTATGTGTGGGTGATGGGGGGTGTCACTGCAATGTTGATTTTAATCTCCACTGTTAGATGCTCATGAAATTAATAGTCTCATAGAACAAAGAACATTTCACTGTAATTTACCTGATATTCATCAACAACAGAGAATGTGTATTCATGCCTGGCGATGATGTGGTCACAGTTTTTACAAACATCTAGGGGGAGAAAAAAAATTGTGGGAACACTATGAAAGTAACATGTGATATGTACTGTGAGGGCTTCAAATTATTTGTTTGTACATGTGTGCATTACTTTACAAGATGGTAAGAGCAAAGTATCAGGGGAAGGAAATGAAATGGATAACGGGATAAAAGGAAAATGCATTAAATGTATCACAACGATTTACGGTCGTAAGTGACAATCTCCTCTCCATCATCATCCTCTGTGTCTTTATTACAGATCAACACGAAGTCCCTGTGATGACATTTGGCACAGCCAAGGTAGTTCACAAGATATGAGCCATTCTCGAGACATGTGCTTCCCTGCGCAGAAAAAAAAACCCAAAATGTTTCGTGTAAAGTATTATAAACATCTGAATCAAGATGTGGGTGTTCTTTACTAATCCCAAATTGTTCAGTTAGTATATACAACATCCGAATTTAAACGTACCCGGTCGGGATATTCTTTTTGCACACAGCCGTTGCACATTATTACTTATTGAAAAAAAGATGATGATTTATTATGAAAAAAGACAGTCATGAAATGTTCCATCCAAATGTGTCTTCC
This sequence comes from Hippocampus bargibanti, assembly GCF_051943395.1. NCBI lineage: Eukaryota > Metazoa > Chordata > Actinopteri > Syngnathiformes > Syngnathidae > Hippocampus > Hippocampus bargibanti. The sequence continues at coordinate 9,719,556 of NC_142752.1, forward strand.
GTAAACAACGGATGATAGTTTAGCATAGCATTACTGCATAGGGTACGTGATACTGGAAGTACTACACCAATAGAAGATGTACTTCCGGATTGAAATGTCCAGATTGTATGTCTTTGCAAGAAAAAAAAATGATTAAAAACGTTACACTGTTTAAAAATCTCAAATTTAACACTTTGATTCCATTGTTTCTTCGTTTTTTTATTTATTTAATGTCGAAAAAGGTGTGCCGTTTGTCCCAGGGCGATTAGTAGTGACGTCTTCAACATGGCGGCTTCGTAGCGATGCGTGTCTACGAGCGTGTGAACATTCATGTACAATTTATATCTTCTATTGATATTTTCATAGAACATAAAATACTCCGGTAAGTGAAATTGTTTTAGTCTCTCCTGTTTTTGTCGACGAATGTCGGGTGTTGCGTACACAACACACGAATCGGAAGTTTTTTTGTTGATGTTCGTTGGTTTGTTCTTTAATTTTTGTTAAGAATTACTCACAATGAGCATTGTTTGTCTATCTTTTATGACGACATTTCTTAATATCCCCACTCCTCTTTCTGTCATTCAAGCTACTCAACAAATTTTTGGCCTGCACGCGTGGTCGACGTGTCGAATTCAAATGAATACTGTACCACGATTGATATTTAGAACATAAATGATCATGTTTCTCCATGAAATTGAATGCATATTTTCCCTACGAGGCTATTTTTGTCACAGTGATCTCCCAAAGCCATTTTGGATCAGTTGTGCTGGCCGATGTAAATGTGTCTAATGAGCATTGCGACTGTTTCTACAACTAAACCGATTTGAAATTGCCCTCGCGGCCACTACCTGATCTATAACCATTTCATTTGTCAATCCCCTGTTGGTTGGTCAATGCAAACTTTATCACAGACCGATTCCGCTATCATACTCAACACAATAAATTTAATAATAAAACCCACTTTCCTTGATTCTTTTTTCTTTTTCAGATATGGAAATGTTGGTTTCTGATCATTCCACGGGCAAACCGGTCCAGCAAAATAAAAAGAAGCTAAAAAACGAGTTCTGCATTTTGTGTCGAGAAATCGTTTCAAAACATGTAAGTAACAATTTTTAGTTTAATTGAATATTGTATGGTTTAGTTTTAGGCTGCTATTTCAAGTGACGTGTATGTGTGTGTTACTTGTAGACAATACATGAGCACATGCATAGTATGAAGCATCACCAAGAGCTGGACTCTGTGCTGCCCCCGTAAGTAGTCATTTTTGGTACTAGGCCTCTTAAAGGCACCTGCGTGTATTAGTGATATGACAGCATGGTTTTCTCAACATTTGATATGTTCCAATATGTTTACACCACATTTACAGGACAACCGACGTCACTTTTTTGTTTTTTAACTGACATCAGAAAAACGTTTAATAGCATCTAAAATACCCAAAACACGCAGTATGATATTTTTATTCAAATGCAAAACACCAATAAAAATGACTTAAAGTGTCCAAAACCTGCAAAAAATTGAGCTGCGAATTGGGCATTTTCAGAAAGTCCCACCCCCAGTTCGTGACGTCACGCCAAGACATCTTGCATTGCTGGAGAATAAAAACAATGGCCTCAGATTCGGAGATTATGCTTTCTTGTCACACATCCAATTATGAATATGATTCAAATAGTCCTGAAGAAGAAAGAATACATGTTTGCAATCGATTAAAGAATTATATGTGCCATTTTGAGGCAACATTGGGGGAAAATCTCTCACCCAAAAAAAGAGGCACAAAATGGCGACCTCCAGTGGCCACCTCCGCTTCCACAGGCTGATAAATTCCTTATATGGAGCTTGGATTCCCACTTCTGGCGGCTTTTGGGTGCAACACGGTTCTCAGACCAAACATGTACAGCAATGGAAGGACTGCTACAATGCGTCTTTTTTTCGGTCCTTTTGTGACGTCACGTACGGACTCGTCACCAACTCAAAAACAAGACTTCCTGAATATTCAGAGCGAGTCTTAAAATGTAAAATATAGCTATATGCGGCGGAATCTTATTAAAATACGCTCAGTAGAAGTCATTTGAAGCCATTTTACAAAGTATGGACACAACTTGTCCTCAGACGTCGGTTGTCCTTTGAAGCTGGAGGAATGCAGAAAAATCGAGTTTCTCTTTAATTCCATGGGTATCTTTTTTTTCCCTTCACAGTACTTGTATTCCATGTCACGATTGTCAGGCGTGTCATGTGTACTCAATGGGTCTTGAAGAGTACGCCAAGCACATCACCTCCACTCAACATCAGATCAATTTAAATAACTTGAGGTTTAGTAATGTGAGGCCTGTTTCCATTCACAAGACTCTCCCCCATAAGACAATTAAGTGGATCCTCCAGAGAAACAAAAATCTAATGGATAAGTATGATTATAACCAGTTTGTTTTTCTTTCTTGACTTGAAGTACTCCAAATTAACTTCTGTTTTTTTTTTTCAGCGAGTCACAGTCACAACCCCCCCAAAAAAAAAAAAAAAATAAATGTAAAGCCAAGAAATATGCTCGGGAGAGCCTAGCTCGGAGGAAGCTAGCTTGGGAACAGGGACAAAGTGGACAGCAGCAGGTGAATCGTCAAAACGACACTGCCGTCGTCCAAAACAGGGGGAACAACCACCTTGCGGATCAGTGCCTCACCAGAAAAAAAAACCAACTCCCAACACAATGGTCAAAAATACGACAGATCACAGCAAAACAAGAAGTTTTGGTATCACAAATATAATCCTGAGGAGCCCGCCGAATTTATCAATGATCAGCTCCCTGCTAGTGAATGTGTCGTTTTCAACCAGGATGAGCCTTATGCCTCTAAACGGCCATCTCCTCCTGTTCTCACCCGTGACATGGATCCCCCCTCCATGCTGAGGGAAATTAGACGGGTGCTGGGTGTGCGGGAGCCATGTAGGGCGGATCGTGAAGCCCAAAATCAAAGCGCAGAGGTGGAAGCGCACGTGTCTCGGCTTTGTTCCTCCTTGGAGACCGTTGCGAGGAACACGATGGGACAGTGCAGCGAAGAAGATTATAACGCCCCTCAACCCTCAGCCAGTCCGCAAGTCGGCTCCACGCAGAAGGTTCGGATCGCTCACAAAGCAGCGGCCGCCACTCAGAGGTCAGGAGAGGACTGTCTGAGAAGGATCATGCCTAAACTTACCCCAAAGCTGAACCCTCAGGCAACCAAGGTCAAGTCGAAGCAAAGGTGGACGCAAATGTTCAATGAAACAAAGAGGGAAGAAGGGGCGGGGGCGCCAAGGTGAGCGCTTTAGCCGCAATACTTTTTAATCCTGTGATCTGCTGGGAAAATCATTTCAAAATCTTTTCCCGCCATTAAGTCATTCGCTGCCATTCCCCAATTTATACAGGAATTGAAAAGTATGACGTAGAGCACCATTCCCGAATTTGTTCGCACTGATCAGACCTGGCAATGTTGTTTCCCTTCGACGAGGGGGCAGCATTTGTTTTTTTTCCCATGTTAGAGCTTCAGCTGTTGTTAAAGCACTATATAAATAAATGTAGTGTATTGTATTTTGTACAGCCGCCCCCATTTCAAACTCAGATTACTCCAGACACATATGAATTAGGAATTAACTCTTTTTTTCTGATGAAAGAAGAGTCTAAGGCACGGGTGTCAAAGTCAAGGCCCGGCGGCCAAATCCGGCCCGCCACATCATTTTTTTCGGCCCACGAAAGCAAATCAAACGTGAAATTCCACGATGCTTGCTGAAATCCGAACCAAAATGTCATATTTTCGGATGTAAACCACAATAACAGTCATTATCCTTGACTTCAGATTTGAAAACTAGTTATTCATTAATTTGTTGTGCGCTCTATATGAAATATGTGGAGGGGATGAAACATTCTAATGGCTTACACACATACATACATCAATATACCTTTTCTTGATACTTGCACTATTTTTTATGAAACGGTTTTGCACATTTACAGTATGTATCTCAGTCTGCTGACATTTTTTTCTTTTTTGTTTTACTATGCTTAGAATATCTTGTTTTCTATCCTTTCACCTCCCCCCACCCCATCCCCTTTCGAATTGCTGCTGTGGACTGCAAATTTCCCCATTGTGGGACGAATAAAGGTTTTCTGATTCGGCTTCTGATTCCCCAAATTCATAACGGCCCTCGACAGGGAACCATAACTACAATGCGGCCCGTGGCAAAAATTGACTTTGACACCCTTTTTTACGCTGTATTCAATGTTTATGTATTCCTAAAACTCAATATTCTGTGAGTCCTGGAATTCGAGTGAAAGTGACAAAAACCCTGGCACCAGAGTGGGCACATTTTTACACATCGTCTGGCAGTGAATGAGTTAATGTGATCTATAACATGTACAGCTCCATAATTTTGTTTTCAAAATGAACTTATTATATTTAAGGTCATGGTAAATGGGAGTCATGATAACTGCTGACATTGTTTTAAGGTCCTCCGACTAACTCCGCTGTAATAGATTCCATTGATGGGAAAAATATTGAATTTTCCAGTGTATAAGGCTCACCCAACAGCCTTGATTTTCTATCAAAGATGGTGCCTTATACGCCTGTGCGCCTTATATGTGAAGTAATATTGAGCCACAGCAGGTCTCGCAACTCCTGTCAGCAACTACCGACTCCATTTCCCCCATAGAAGAAGTAGTGCATAACAATCTCTACTGTTGCACCTCATAATGTGTTGCGCCTTATATTTGGAAAACTTTTATATATTTTTATATTATATTTGGAAAACATTTGTCATTCATTGAAGGTGCACCTTGTAGTCCAGTGCTCTTTATATGTGGGAAAGGTTTGCGAATACACCATTCAATGGGGGTGCGCCTTGTACACTGGAAAATACGGTAGGAATTACCGTCATTCACGCATGTGTGCACCCAGGCTTGGAATCGGGTTGGTGAGCGCTCTACAAAACCAAACGGCGTTCGATGTGGGTGTCGACGAAGACCCGATGCTGTCGGAAGGCTTCCACTGGCAGTCATTCTCCAATGGAAACATCTCCCTTCCTCCATCTGCTGATCCTCCGCCATCTTGTTTCACCTCGACACCTCTTGCTGCTCCGCAAGCGAGGGCGTCGATGACAGGAGCGACTGACAATGGAGTATCTTTGATACCGGACGATTACTCTGGCTCGACAGTGACGGCGCCAATGCCGAAGGTGGAACTTGAGAGAGAGAATAGTGGCACCATCAAGAGGAAACACCAATATTTACAAGTAAGTTCATTTTTAGATCGTAGCCTGTTTATGGTGAAGGATGCGTTTTAAATGACAACCGACACCCCGGACAAGTTGCGTCCATAATTTGTAAAATCACTTCAAATGACTTCTACTCAGCGTATTTTACAAAGATTCCACCGCATATACAGTAAAGTCTCGTTATATCGATATTCTCGGGAGTCTGAAAAAATATCGATATAACCGGACTATCGATACATCCGATTCTGCAGCATGTAAATTTTCTCCTTGCGTTCATATAAATAGTATCGTAATAATCAGTACTATCGATGTAACCGATATCGATATAAGGAGACTTTACTGTAGCTATATTTTACGTTTTAAGACTCGTGCTGAATATTCAGGAAGTCTTGTTTTCGAGTTGATGATGTTGCCTGACGTGACGTCACATTCGGAACGCACCAGACCGACAAAGCGACACCCAATGCATTTTGGGCACTTTTTTTCTTCTGAAAACACTGTGTTTATCGCAACATTAGAAGGAAAATAGATGAATAAAGCAATGGTGAATCGTTGTGTGTCCCACCAAGACTACCAATTGTGGTAAAATACATAAAGAAAGTGATAAGTTGAGACAATTTCCCAGCAGACAAATCAGACCATTTCCAGCGGAGCTTGGGCGCCATCTTCTCGGACGCTACATTGGAGTCCAGACGGCTCGATTTGATACGGAAGGACTTGTTTAATCGATTGCAAACATGTATGCTTTCCTCTTCAGAACTATTTGAATCATATTCATAACTGGATCAGTAACAAGAAAGCGTCTTCTCCGAATCTGAACTCTCTGAATCCATTGTTTTGATTCTCGAGTAGGGCAGTTTGTGACGGTGTATGCTGGTGTGACGTCACGAACAAGGGGGCGGGACTTTCTGAATCTCGTCATTTCTGAGCTCATTTTGTGGCAGTTTTGGGACACTAAGTCATTTTTATTGGTGTTTTGCATTTGACTAAAAATACCAGCCTGCGTGTTTTTCGTATTTTAGATGCTATTAAACGTTTTTCTGATGTCAGTTAGGGAAAAAAACGGTGTCGGTTGTCCTTTAAGGCCCACCCTTTTGGGATATTCAACTTTGGAGGCTACGCTGCCCGTTGATGAAAATTTGTTTCTGCAGGACAACGGAGTTCCTGACACAGAGGCAGCTGGGACAAAAAGGCAATTTAAATTGAACAATGGTAAACGTTATATTTCAATCAATCGCCACATCTGTTTGTAACCCTGTTGCTCCCAGACTACAATGTTCATTCCGTCTCTCGTTTCCTTTTGGTTCTAGACCTGGCCCCAATGGACAAGCTTTTGGCGGTGTCACTCAGGGAAGAAGAGTTGAGTCAATCGCTGCAGGATGTGGACAAGTCTCTGGTCCTCGCCCGTCATTCCTTACAGGCGGCCTACACTGAAGTACAAAGGCTTACGTTGTTAAGGCAGCAGGTACACCAGCGGGAATGAAATGTGTCTCCTTTGGAAATGATGCGTTGGGTGGAATGTTTTCAATGGCCATTTTATTTTGTAGTGCACTGCAGAGGTGGACAGTCTGAGAGCCAAGCGCATTGAGATACTGCAGAACATGCAAGGTAACTTGCTTTCAGATTTCATAGGCGAGTTGGGTATTTAACAAGGGATGCATCTCGGCCGCGCCCTTGCGCTATTTATGCATTTTGACAGCCAGTGTTGCAATTTTGTAACTTCACTGCGCTAGCACCGGCTAGATGTATGATTAGCACATATTGCTACATGATCCGCGCCACATATCACAGACTTCTGTTACAATAGCTAAAGAAACAAATTTAGTTAAACACCAAATGTTCATTTTACATCAGAGGTTTTAACTTTAGTCGCCTGCCATCTTGCCCTACCGATATCTAGCTATAATCACCGAGCATTTGTTTCGGTGCATTCCAAAATCGTGGTTGAGGATATTTCGCCAGAAATTGCCGAAAAAGATAATCAAATTCATTTACCCATGGTGCATTACAGTATTTACATCAAACATGGCGGACTTTAAAAACAGGCAGCAAACAAACATATTGTCGTTTTTTTAAATAACAATCAAATAAGTCTGTGGAGGGTAGTGCCAATTTGTTGCAGCAAACTGCTGTTCATGATTCGAATATAGTGGCTAATAGGAATGATTTCAGAGCTGTTGCTGCACATTGGAAATCTTGAAAGCAATAAATTTGTATAAGTAGACGCTAGTAAGTAATATCAGGCTCGGTATGTTCTCTTTGTCTTCTCTGTAATACCGTAGAACAGGGGTGTCAAAGTCATTATTTGCCGCGGGCCACATTGTAGTTATGGTTTCCTCTCGAGGGTCGTTATGAATTCGGGGAACCCATTAGCCCTTCAAATATTACATATAGAGCACACAGCAAATTAATGAATAACTCGTTTTCAAATCTGAAGTCAAGAATAATGACTTTTATTGTGGTTAACATCCAAAAATATGAAATTTTGGCTCAGATTTTAGCAATCATCATGGAATTTAACAAGTTTGATTTGCTTTCGCGGGCCGGAAAAAATGATGTGGCGGGCCGGATTTGGCCCGCGGGCCTTGACTTTGACACCTGTGCCGTAGAATATCAAAATAGCACAGGATGGATTGTGTAGTAAATAAAGACAATTGAAAATATTTATTTTCTGAAGGAATAAAGTCAGACAAATTGAAATTGTTTGTTGATGTATAAGAACAATAGATTTTTCTCATATGTTTTTTTATTTGCAATTTACAACTATCATGCTCCAATGAATATAGTTTGGTTTATTTCAATACGTCTTGTATATTTCGGCAATCCAGTTAAATCTAGGCCCATCCATTTTAGAATTTGGCCCCCTTTTAAGAGCCTTTTTGTCCTAGTGACAAGTGGCACATTAAATTACATGTGTGAACACAATTGTTGGCACTCTTATTATAGAAAGAAGAACCCATGATGGTCACACAACAGTAATCCGACATGCAAAAACAGAATGAGAACTACCGTGTGAAAATCGGATGTTGCTTTTGAACTGTGATTCAAATAAAATCATTTGGAAAAGCGCAAACCGCGGACCTGCACAAAAATAACATGACACCTTCAAAAGTTTAAGAACAACTTTGGTCTTTTCCAGAAGTATATTCCGGACATTCAAATGCCACGAGATTAGTGGCTGCCTCTCCAGATTCCATTCATCCGAGTACATCCTCTGCGTCTTCGCTTCCCATTCTTGGCCCTCCCACCAACGGCCACCAAACCTCCGCCTCGACACCTCTCGTCAGCCACCCTGTTCCCGCTATAACGACGATCAAGCAAGAAGCGGCTATCACTCCCGTCTCGAGACAGCCGAGTCCCCAGATCCGTACCATCTCATCTGCCGCTGCGGCTTCTCCCTCGCCAGCTCTGAACAAACAAAACGTCGCAGAGAATCCAAATCCACTCAGTCGAGCCACATCGATCTGTGCACAGCAGGAAAAAGCAAAGATGGTCATTCCAAAAAAAGAGGAAATTTCCATTATGAAGGACGAAAAGGTGGAACTGCCTCTCTCCTCTGAACCTGTCAAAGAAAGTGATGTGAACTCGAACTCGAAAGGAGATAAAAAAACATATTGTGCAGAAAACAAAGACGATGATAATGCTGACTTGGTGGTGGTGGAGCCCAAAATTGTGATCATCAACCTTGATGAATCCGAGAGTGAGGACGCACTTGATGAAATGCCTTCAGTCATGCCAGCTGCACAAGAGGCGCCTCGGGAATCTCATCGAGTCGACTGCAGGTCTACACGCGTGCATACCCATCAGCCCAATCCTTTAAAAATGTGAGCTTGCGGTTTTCAAATCAATACAGACGCTCCCCTACTGACAAACATTCGAGTTACGAACAACAGAACATTTTTGTACTAATATATGTAATATTCTCTCCAGTTGTACATGTACATATTTTTCTAGAGCATTTTATTAAATGTTTATTTTTCAGGACAAACCAATACAGGTTACTTATACAAGCCTTAAACATACTTATATAAACCTTAAAGTACAACCCATGCGTCCGGAAAAGTTTTGTCCATAATTTGTAAAATCACTTCAAATGACTTGTACTGAACGTATTTTACAAAGATTCCACCACATATAGCTATAGTTTAAGTTTTAAGACTTGCGCTGAATATTCAGGAAGTCCTGTTTTCGAGTTGATGACGATGCCTTACGTGACGTCACGTCTGGAACACCCCTGACCGAGAAAGCGACACGCAATTTGGGTACTTTGTTTGGTCTGAAAACTTCGTGTTGATCCGTGTTGATGGCAAAATTAGAAGGAAAAAACGTAAATAATGCGATGGTGAATCGTTATGTGTTGGACCAAGACTACTATTTGATACTAGTTGACACAAATTCCCAGCAGACAAATCAGCCCATTTCCAATGGAGCTTGGGTGCCATCTTGTGCATTTTCTGGCCGCTACATTGGAGTCCAGACGCCTCAAAATGAGACAGAAGGACTTCTTTAATTGATTGCAAACATTTATACTTTCCTCTTCAGAACTATTTGAGTTATATTCATAACTGGATGAGTAACAAGAAAGCATCTTCTCCAAATCTGAAGCCATTGTTTTGATTCTAGAGCAAGGCAAGACGTCCTGGCGTGACATCACGAACAAGGGGGCGGGACCTTCTGAAACTCACCATTTCCGATGTCATTTTGAAGTAGTTTTGGGACACTAAGTCAATTTTATTGGTGTTTGGCATTTGACTAAAAATATCAGCTTGCGTGTTTTGGTTATTTTAGATGCTATAAAACGTTTTTCTGATGTCAATTAGGAAACAAAAACATGGTGTCGGTTGTCCTTTAAACATACTTACATAAATAAACCTTAAACATACTTGTATAAGTCTTAAACATACTTCCATACAAAATATAGCACTGATGCAACTTACGAACGAATTCACCTTCCGAATGACCGTTCGTATCATATCTCGTTCGTAAGTTGAGGAGCGTCTGTAGTGTATGTCCTTTCCGAACTATTCCTTTTTTAAATGTCTGTCCTCTCTACTTTTGTGAAGGAAAACTGATGTGCCGGAAAGTGAAGCTTCTCCTCCACCTAGTGGGTGCCGTTTTTATTATTATTATTTTTTGTATGTGTCAAATGTACATCATTAATTTTGACAGCATCTGTCATCCAGTCGATGGGCATACCTGCCAACTTCTGAAACCAGAAAAGCCTAATAATACGCCAGGGTCCAGGACAAAGTTCTGGTCAGGCTTTGCCCCCCCCTTAAGCCAAATGATTTTTAACATGACAGCTGCTTATAATGAGGATAAAAACACCATTCAAATGTGGATCAGTGCCAAAGATATACGTACTTGTGAAAAAATACCCATATTTCAACTTGTCAATCATGAAAATATCATGTTTTAAGAAAACTAAACAAATATTTTACAATCAACCAAACATTCAATAATGAATCTGTTTTGGAACGTACAATGACTTTTAATAATAATAATAATAATATTAATAATTAATAATAATAGATTTTATTTCTAAGCACCTTTCAAAACTCAAGGTCATTTTACAGTCACAGAATCAGTCCTTCTGTGGGTGAGCAGCGGCAGCCACACTCGCCAGCATTCCCTCCACTCGGAATAACTCAAATAGAAAGAAAGCTAGCTAGCTAATACAGGTAACATCCGACTTCCGACCAGCTCGACTTAAGACCACCCGTACTTCCAACCAACTCGACTTCCGACCACCCGTACTTACGACCATGACCTCCTGACCCTATTTTTAAAAATTGTTCGTAACTTTAAATATGCACTTCTAGCCTACATTCCGATGGGTTGACAAAAATAGCTATCAACAAACTCATTACATGGCAATGATAAAACCGATGCTAACTCTTGACTCTCAATTCCAGGAATGACCTGTAGCACACGCATTTGCAATTAATCTAAAGGAAACACTGGGCCGAACTAAATTTAGATATGATCCATAGCGATCTTGCGTTTTAAATAAATGTTGGGTATTTTACTATTTTGACGATTTTTGACTTTAATTAATTTTCATGAGTAAAAACGTAACGCAGAATGGGATAATGAAAACCATACTCATTACGGCAAAATTGGAGTAGTTGGCTGGTATGTCCATGTTGTGTTGAACACAAGGGTTGGTTATTTTGGAATTTTATAAAATTGTTTTTATGTCTTTTTGACTTTTTTTTGTAAAGTCAATTTTTAGAGGAGGTTTGTTCATTTTCGATTATTTTTTGTCTGTTTTAGTATTTGTTTTGGTTTCTAAAAATATATGTCACCGAGTCGATAAATACTTTACTTTTCTCGACACACGTTTGTGTAAGCTCTCAGTCGTACAGGAGTGGTCCATCGATGAAAAGGTTTCTCCAGCTGTCATCTGTACTTTTTTGCAGGTGTCGGACGGTTCCAAGAAACTTCGTCAGCAAACTAAAGTCTTACTGGTAGTTTAGGCCCTATATATATACCCCTACTGTCCAGACATGGCGGTGCCGGACTCTGCTATGATAGGTCCCTGCTCTCAGGTTGGGGGGAGCAGAGGACTACCCAGTGCAGCTGCTCCACTGATAGTTCCTGTCGTTCTGACTAACGACTGGCCTGATTGCCCCATTTCGATCGGTATCACCTCATCAGTATTACTAATCCTATGTTGCCTAAGCAGGCTATTGTATAAACAATCCAAATTGAACCTCACCCCACCAAACCGGTTTAATGAAGGATTTAGTTGTAAGAAGCGATTTTCATAAAACTACCAGTAAGACTTTAGTTTGCTGATGAAGTTTCTTGGATAAGAAGCGAAACGTCCGACACCTTCAAAAAAGTACAGATGACGGCTGAAGAAACATTTTCATCGATTTTCTCGACACAATTCTAAAGGTTTCTTTTCATCTTTGCCCTACGTAATCAAATTTCAGAGCCTGTTAGGGTGATTGCAGAGGAGTCGACGGAGCCCGTTTTGGGAGCTTTCATGAACCACACGGGCGCCGTTCATGGTCTGCAAGTCCACGACGGCATCTTGTACACGTGCTCTGCAGACAACACGGCGCGAGCTTACAGTCTGGAGGTACACCGGCAGTCATTTCCAGCAATAATTATATGTGAACACTAGTATTGATCATGTTGTACAGCCAGCAACGAGAAAACAAACAAACAAACAGCTTTCAGTTGGCCTTCAGAAGAAATGTGTATGTTTTATCAAGAAAATATTATTTTGATTTTTTTTTTTTAGCTTGTGATAGGTGCAATAATTAGTGTAATTAGGCTAGTTGTCCATGTTAAGCGCTTTGTTACAGCTTCAGCTGTTGTTAAAGCGCTATATAAATCAATATGTATTGTATACAGTAAGATTTGTCTCACTGGAAATGGTTTCAAATGGTAATTACATTTCCCACTATGGGCCACTTTGCTTCCTGCAGAACCACAAATGCCAAGCGGTGTTTGAGGGCCACAAGAACAAAGTCAACTGCCTGCTGGTCTCCTCCTTTCCAAAGCCAGCCAGACTCTACAGTGGCTCCAGCGATCAGACTCTTCGCATCTACAGCATCAAGGTACAAAACTCTCCATCCGTGCAAATCAACACCTATCACATTGAGCAAAATATGATAGCTTCCCTTTGCTGACCAGTCTAAAAAATGCCTGGAGACCATCTCGTTCGAGGACAGGGTGCTTTGTTTGCACATGGCTTGGGACACTGTGTTTGTCGGCCTTGCCAATGGGTCTGTGGCCACCTATGATTTAAAGGTAAACACATTTTTACTCCAATTTTTTTCTCCCCATTGATTTTTAATCCATATTCTAAGCAACTTCCACACAGGATCGAAACCGGTTCACCAATAGCTTCGTTATTGTTGTCAATTGAGCCACTTTTGTATCTCCACTTAGCACTTTTCCAACGTGCTCAATCTAGACCTCGAAATCGCTGGGTGTGTTCGAATGCCACGGCCCCCGAGGCGTAAGCTGCCTGGAAACGTCGCAGGAGGGCGCCCGTCGAGTGCTGCTGGTCGGCTCCTTCGACAGCACCATCAGCGTACGAGACGCCAAGAGCGGTTTGCTGCTACGCACACTGGAAGGCCACACCAAGACTGTTCTTTGTATGAAAGTAAGGGCACACATCACTGATAATAATCAATCCATATGAATTATGTGCCGTATGTTACAGGTGTCAAAGTCAAGGCCGGGCAGCCAAATCTGGCCTGTCAGATTTTATTCGGCCCGTGAAAGAAAATCTGGCATGTCCAGTCCCATAATGATGTCTAAACCATAATTTCAAATTGTCTTGTGTAAACCACAATAACAGTCATTATTCTTGACTTCAGACTTAAAAACTAGTTATTCATAAAATGTTTTGTGCGTTCTGTATGTAATATATGGAGATGGTGAAATTAATGGTTTCCCCAAATTCATAACGGTCCTTTCGAGGAAACCCTAAGTACAAATGTGGCCCGTGGCAAAAAAAAAAAGAGTTTGACACCCCTGGCGTATGTACTTATTTGACTCATGGGTAGCTGGAACCATTTTACTTGTGTTTGGGCTCTACTAGGTGGTGAATGACTTGGTCTTCAGCGGTTCCAGTGACACGTCTGTTCATGCGCACAACATCCATGTAAGTGTTCCTGACAAGTGGCGTGTCAGTTTTTAATTTGTTTAATTTTAATTATTCATATTTCTACCAATCTTGTTGCTTAACTCTTTCACTGCCACACGATGTGCAAAAAATGTTTCCACTTCAGTGCCGGGGGTTTTTGTCATTTTCACTCAAATTCCAGGACCCGCGGAATATTAAGTTTTAGGACTACGTAAACATTCAATACAGCGTGAGAAACCTTAGACTATCTTCTTTAATCGATAAAAAAGGGTTAATTCCTAAGTTATAATGGTCTGGAGTAATATGAGGTGCAAGATGGGGTGGCTTTACAAAAGGCAAAAGCTGCCCCCTCATGGAAGCGAAAAACATTGGCAGAGGTCTGACCAGTGCTTTATCGGCAAGTAAGAAAAACCAAAACACTAACAAATTCGGGAATAGAGCTTCACGTCATATTTTCAATTACCGAATAAATTCGGGAATGGCAGTGAATGAGTTGATGATACCGTCACGTAAATAGATGTCAGCCATTATTAATAGTAACATCATATTATTTTTGGCGATGAAAGCAAATATGTCATTTTCAGAAATGTGTACTTCGCAGGTACCTTTTGATAATTAATCATGAGGCAAGAAGTTGCCCTCGTTTTCAGAAAGGTTGGTGACGCACTACTGATTCGTCCAAATTTGCGGTCCTGCCGCCGTTTCTGTTTGTCGTCCACACTAGACGGGCGAGTTAACGCGCATCTACAAGGGTCACGGCCACGCTGTCACATCAATTGTCATCTTGGGGAAAGTGATGGTGACCAGCTCTCTGGACAAGATGATTAGAGTTTACGAACTTCAGGTAGGAAAGATGATGCATTTAGCATATTTATTTACAGTGAACCATTATTCATCACAGGGTGTTGACTTTTGTGACCTGACATTGTGAATGTCTCTGCGTGACTTGTGGCCAACATGAGCACTTTGCTCAATGTGGTCATTGCGTTTCACTGTTTTCCCACCTTTCATTTAATCAGTCCAAGCGTTACCAAAATATGAAATAGGCCCATTTTATTAAAACAATGCTATAACGGGAGTTATGGAATTTATCCATACATAGTTTTACATGTGTCTGTTGCTTTGTAGACTCACGACCGATTGCAAGTGTACGGCGGTCACAGTGATATGGTGATGTGCATGACCGTTCATAAGAGTGTGGTAAGTCAGCTTGAAAGACTGCCGCAGATTCGACGTTGTTTCACTTCACCTCGCTCATTGGATCCAGATCTACACGGGTTGTTACGATGGAAGCCTTCAAGCTGTGAAACTCAACCTGATGAAGAATTATCGTTGCGGGGTAAGAAGACCCTAAGCCCGCTCCGAGCATTTTCTTTTGGACATTGGATAGTTGTGTCAGAGTTTTTTCCAAATAAATCTTAAAGGGAAGACATTTGCTCAGTACCAGAAAACACAACAAGAGAATTTATATTATACCGTCATACCTCAGCTTACGAACGCTTTCGCTCACGAACTTGTCGCCTTACGAACATTAAATTTGCAAGAATATAATCTTTGCATACAAACTAGTTTTGTGGAAACACACAGAGCGCCACAATGGCTGGCGGACTAGTTTTCGGCGGAAGAACACCAAACCACACTGCTGCACAGCGCCACTGTGGCTGCCGGACTGCTTGTCCACACCCCCTTCTCTGAGTGCATTCGTGGTTTGTAATTAAGGAAACATTTGCTATTATGGATCCGGAAAAGATCCCACGACTTCATCCAAAGAGGACACAAAACAAAATTACAGTCCATCAGAAGGAGATCATTGAGAAACACGAACGGGATGTGCGTTTGTGTGACTTAGCGTTCCAGTACCAGTATGCTAAGTCGACCATTACTACATGTGGCTAAGGGTGTTTCTGTGTTGTCTAAGCAACGGTCTCAGGCAATAGAAGAGGTTAAAAAAACTTCTGTTGATTTGGATTAACGAAAAGCAGCTCGCAGGGGACATTGTGAGTGAGGGTATTATTGCAGAGAAAGCACGGCAACTTCACTCGGATATCATCGAGAGGCAACCTGAAAGTTCGTTATCCATTGACAACTACAGTAAAGTCTCGTTATATCGATATCGGATATATCGATAGTCCCGGTTATATCGATACTATTTCTATGCACGCACGGAGAAAATTACATGCAAACAGGGTCGGATATATCGATAGTCCCGGTTATATCGATATTTTTTCGGACTCCCTTGAATATCGATATAACGAGACTTTACTGTACCATCATAAAGGTAAATAAAATGACTTTATTATATAGTACGGTTTATTTCTTTAATTACAATACAATGTCACATTTATTATACATAAAATAAGGTATATTTTGTGTAGTTCTAATGTTTATTGAGTAGAAAATTATGTTTTATAGGGACCTGGAAACGAATTATTCTCATTTTCAAATGTTTCCTATGGGAAATTAATTTTTGGAAGACACACTTTTCGCCTTACACACACTTTCTGGGAACCAATTAAGTTCGTAAGCTGAGGTATCACTGTATTTACTAAATTTTGAGGCACATGCTTTTTGCTGAAAATATCAAAAAGTTAGCCAGGAAAATTAACCCTGTAACTATCTTGCAATTGCGCACATAAGTATAATACTTAAATTTAAAAAAAACATTGGATTCACTTTTTCCCTTTATGTGTGTATTCATGGCAGTGGCAAAGTTGTAGTCTTATTTTTGGCATGTCGGATCACCTGGTCCAGCACCTTGTCACCGACCACACCAATCCTCATCTGGAGGTGGTCAACTGTCGCTGGAACAAATGCCAAGCTTTTTTTCCCACAAACAAGGCAGTCAAGGAGGTAATTTGAATATCCCGGAGGTCATGGTCATATCATTGTTCTGAATGACACGAGTGTTGTCTTATATGCAGGATGTTCCCGGGCATATGCAGAGCCATGTCGATACGGACAGTAAGGTAGACTCATGAAGAAACTTGGATTAGAACCTTTTTTTTTTCCTCCCTTTGTCCCTTTTTTTTGGGTCATTTCTTGTTGCCATACATGGGCGCGTTATTCTGACTACCAAAAAAAATGTCTATTGCTTTTGCATCTTGTTATTGGAAAAAAAACGAGAGTTCTTTTGCATGATTTTTCAGGGAATAATCATGCATATATGGCGGATTAGTTTTTTTGTTTCGTTCAAATAAATGTGCATTATTCTGACTGTGAAATTAACACAGAACGACAGCTCATTTCTGAAAATAAAAGCAGCACAAAAATCAGACTTCCTGCTTGTTTAGGGGATGTTTATGAATATGCTGAAGCCATGAGAAGAGAGCTGAAAGAAGAGTCTGGGAATGATTCATGTTTGCATTTTTAGAACTAAAACAGGATATAGCATGGGACACAAATGGAAGAGCAGCTAATTATTATTATGATTATTATTATTACTGGTTACAAATTTTTTATGTGAGCATGTATAGTAAGTCATTTTAGCCCCCTGAAAAACGCCATGGATATTAAGTTGTTCTTAGCCCCAAAAACAACGGTGACTGCTCAATGAGGATCACTTGGATCAGGTGTGCCAAATGACCACGCCCCTTAATCAGATTGGCTGTTGTAGCCAGCACGGATCGCTCTTGGTTCTGACTCCACCCCCTACGACCTCAACCCGGAAGTCATACGTTGGTGCAGTTGAAAGCAGGTGTCATGGGGGATTGTCGCTCCCTCTGTTACACTGCTCATTGAGGGCTTCTTGCTCGAATGGATGGTGAGTCAAAGGCTGTGACAAGTTTGCTCCTGCAAGATAAGCAAACAATTTGCTAATTGAAGATGTATCTGGTGCAACTGCCATTTTGTGGGTATGTTTTGCAGGGCCTCGCTGGGTGAGTTGAAGAAAAGGAACTGCTCCACAAATGCAAAATTGAGTGGAACACAGGTGAGAGTCATCTGTTGAGACAATTTGCAGACACGTTTCTCTCCAGTCACTCACACTCCAGTTTATGAGTGAATTGATAAATTGACTAGCATACATATGTTTTTTTGAAATTATTGTTTTCCTTCTCCAGATGTGGATGATGGTCGACTGGCCAACAAGTCAGGTAAGCAAAATGGATAAATGGTAGCATGTGTATTGATTGTGAAAGTGGACAAAATCCCAGATGGCTTTTTTTGTTAAAGGTCTCCTCGCACAACGGTGCCATACTGCATGGAGCTGTTGGCCTGATACACCAGCCAAATTGGTAAGCCTTCCGTTCACTTAAACCAGGGATATGGAAGTCATTACCCATGATGAGTGGGCTTATTTAAGTTTTATTTCAATCAGGTGTTTCGTTTGGGGAAGTGCTACATCTGTGCCATCATCTTCAAGTGCAAGCTGTCCCAGTCTTGATGCCACTGTGCGAATCGCTGTAAGTAACAATTTCCGCCATTCTCAAATTCGTTGTGCAAATTTTGATTTACTTAACACTGAAGACCAATCTGTGATTGAAGCTGTCTTTTCTCTTTCCACAGGCGAAGAGGAACTTGAAGCGGCCTCATCTGCCGTGAGTATGTTTCGAACTCGGGTTGCACAGGTACAAGTCTAGTGCTTGTACCACTACACCAAAGGGGAGGGAGTGTCGTCTTGTCCGGCACTCATATTTGACATCCTCGGCAAAACACTTAGTATATATTTTAAAGTGTTATAAGTTACTCGCTTCGCTCCGTCATTCATTGCTTTTCAACATCCCACATCCTGAACAATGTTCAGGACCACCCGATGCTTCTTCCAGCCGGCCTTCTTGGCTTCTCCCTTCATTCCAGATCCCCCTCTGAGGGGTGGGATCCAGCCGAGGCTCAGGCATCTGAACCGACATATATTCTGTCACCGGGTGGGGATTTGAACCCACACTGCCTGCGCCCAACGCAGGAGAGTGTACCTCTACACTACTGGAGACTGTGTTTTGATTTGTGTTTTGGTCATATTTGATACGAACAACTGTAGTTTACCAGGAAAAAGTAACTAAGTGTTTCAAGATGAATTTTAACAATGTCAATGTGTGAGGCTTGAACCCACTTTCACCGCATCCAATGTCAGTGAGTGTACCGCTACTCCACCAGCGACTGAATGGTTAAGGTCCTTGGTCATATTCGATACCAACAACAGAGATTTCTCAGGAAAAAGTTACTAAGTGTTTCAAGTTGAATTTTCACAAAATCAACGTGTGGGATTTGAACACCCATCCCTTGGATCCAAAAGAGGAAGTATACCATTACACTACCAGTGACTGAACAGCAGTTCTCCTTGGTCATATTTGATACCAAGAACTGATATTGCCCAGGAAAAGTAAGTGTGTTTAAAGTAGAATTTTCACTACGTCAACATGTGGGGTTGGAACCGAGTTCCCCAGCAGCCAACATCAGCAAGTGTACCACCACGCTAGCAGTGACTGCGAACGGCAGCAGTCATTGGTCATATTCCATACCAACAATTGAGGTTTCGCAGGAAAAAGGAACTAAGTGTTACGAATGTACCTTTCATAACCTTAACATGCGGCATTTGAACCTACTTTGCCTCCACCTCACGACAGCAAGTATTCCACTACACCACCTGTGAGCAGGAATGGCATGGCTACTGTGTCATATTATATATCAACAACTGAGGTTTCCCAGGAAAAGTTAACTAAGTGTTTAAAGTTGTGTCTTCATCCAACAATTGGTGGGGTTTGATCCCAGCTGCTTAATGGCAGCATACTGGTTATATATTTTTGGGTGAGCATGGACAGTAAGTCATTTTTACCCCTTCAAAAAATGGCCATGAATAGTAAGTCGCTTTGTGCAGTAAGAAACGACCATATATAATAAGTCGTTTTTAGCCCCTAAAAACCGATCATGTAAAGGCTCAGTGGGAGACTGTTACTGCAACGTGTCAATGAGCTCGATCGATTTATGGGGGTGTCAAAGAAAGTCAAGCGACTCACTGCATAATGAGCCTCACTTGGATCAGGTGTTCCAAATGCAGTGCCAAGTGGCCACGCCCCTAATCAGATTGGCTGCTGGTGCCTGGACAGGAAGCTCCGCCCTCCGCACAACCTTTAACCCGGAAATATTACGTTGCTGCATTTGAAAGCAGGTGTCATGGCGGATTGTCGCTCCCTCTTTAACTGCTCAGCTCGAGGCAGACGTTGAAGGCGTCTTGGTGAAAAATGATGGTGAGTCGAAAGCTGTGACAAGTCTGCTCCTGTCAGGTAACCAAACAATTGGCTAATTGAAAATGCACGTGGCGCAACTGCCATTTTGTGGGTGTGTTTTGCAGCGCCTCGATGGGTGAGATGAAGAGGAGTTGCTCCACAAATGCACAACTGGAACACAGGTGAGTATAATTTGTTGAGTTAACTTCCTGACGTGGCAAATTTCAGATGCTTGTTTTTTCCCTTTGTTTTATTGCACGATGGTGCCGTCTCTCATACTGCATGGAGCTGTTGGCCAGAAGCGCCAGCCCAATTGGTAAGCCTGCTGTTCACTTAAACCAGGGATAGGGAAGTCATTGCCCATGAAGAGTGGGCTCATTTATGTTATTTCTTCAATCAGGTGTTTCGTTTGGGGAACTGCAACGTGGGCGACTGCCATTGTCTTCAAGCGCTGTTGCTGTCTTGTGCGAATCACCGTAAGTAGCAATTTCCGCCATTCCTAAATTTGTTGTCCAAATTTTGATTTACTCAACACTGAAGACCAATCTGTGTTTTCTCTTTCCACAGACGAAGAGGAACGTGAAGTGGCCTCATCTGCCGTGAGTATGTTTCGAACTCGGGTTGCCCAGGTATGAGTCTACTGCTCGTACCACTACACCAAAGGGGAAGGAGTGTCGTCTCGTGCGGCACTCATATTTGACATCCTCGGCAAAACACTTAGTATATATTTTAAAGTGTTATAAGTTACTCGCTTCGCTCCGTCATTCGTTGGTTTTCAACATCCCAGATCCTGAACAATGTTCAGGACCACCCGATGCTTCTTCCAGCCGGCCTTCTTGGCTCCGTTCATGCTAGAACCGCATCTGGGGGTAGGACCCAGCTCACGTTTGACCATCTGAACCGACATTTATTCTGTCACCGGGTGGGGATTCGAACCCACACTGCCTGCACCCAACGCAGGAGAGTGTACCTCTACACTACCGGTGACTGTGACATGTTTTGTATTGTGTTCATATTTGATACCAACAACTGAGGTTTGTCAGGAAAACACTAAGTGTTTCACAGTGTATTTTCACAACATGGATGAGCGGGGTTTGAACCCACGTTGCCTGCGTCCAATGTCAGGCAGTGTACCACTACGCCACCAGACACTGTGAGTGGTACATTTCGTTGGTCATATTCAATACAGACAACAGAGGTTTCGCAGGAAAAAGTAACTAAGTGTTTCAAGTTGCAGTCTTACAATGTCAATGTGAGGGTTTTGAACCCACTTTGCCTGCATCCAATGACTGTGAGTGTACAACTACACTACAAGCAGTAATCCTCTTTGGTCATATTTGATACCAACAAATGGGGATGTTGCAGTGTCTGCTGGGTTTGAGAGACAAAATGTCTGATGCAACCATTTTGTAACACATATCTCTCATACTTTCGACACCATATAAAACCATATAACACCATATAAAACATGCATTTAACCTTCTGTACTTATGTACAGTTTATGATTTTTCTAAGAACCATCAATTGGAAAAGACACACTAATTTTTGTTTTCTTTGCAGGTCGTGATAAACGTTTGAGATGAGCCAAGATGAAAACTAGCTTCTTTTTTTTTAACTGCGGACTAGCTTCTTTTTTTTTTTACTGCGGAGAAGCTTCATGTGCCTTCGTGGAGTCGGCACCGTCCGTTGCCACCAAGAGAAGACCTGCTGACAAAATAACATTTTGCTTGTTTTAGCTGAAATCTTTCAGGGTGACCCACATTAAAATCAAACTGAATGAAAAACCATTGCATACCTCCTGTTTGTGCTCACGCGTGTCCACACCGGGGTCCGAAAAGTGTTTTTTTTTTTTTTTCTTGATTACTTCCAACAAGGATGATTGTCAAAATTGGTGCTGCAAATTGAACATATTCAAAGGTTGAGAGTCTGGCCTCAAATTGCTGTTTTCCTCCTGGATGAAATGATAGGAAGGTAATGACATCGTCAAAATGACTTGAATTAATTATTGCTGACAACATCGGTGTGTGTGCAGGCGAAACTGCCGTTGCAGTGTGCTGGGTTTGAGCACTCTGCAAAAGAAAATGGCTGACGTGAACATTTTGTAACACATTTCTCTGCCATCAAAGCTTTTGAGTGTCTCTCGAGACGTTACATGTAATGTTAAAGTCCATTCGGTGAGATACACAAGACTCGGATTACAGGTGAACAATATAATTATACTTCGCAATCTTTTTAGTTTCAACAAATTTACGTCATTTTAGCAATAAAGCTTGGCTAAGGTTACACACTTGCAGGCAGTACATTTAAACTAGCAGCAGAGGAGGCTATGATATACGTCTGCCTGAACCCCGAAGCATGGACTGCATAAAACTGACACACAAAACGTGCATTAAAAGTTAGTTACGTAGATGCGTTTTAAGAGACATTCTTTATATAATGCATCCAGTGAAAAAGAGGAAAAGTTCAGCACGCCTTACCTTTGCACAACAGGTTGCCACTTTTGCTAGTAGACGCTCATCAGCCGAGGCGGAGACAAACTTCCTTCACTGTGGTCGTCTCTTGCGCATATAAATTATACGAAAGCCTTACTTCGATCTAGAATACCTAAACTAACTTCGCTCACGTGTTCGAAGAACCCCCAAAAATAGGAGCATTGATAAAATACCCAGTAAAAACAATGGCGCGTTTCCTGTTTTGGCCCGGTTTTAACTTCCGGGTCAGGGCTCAGACAAATTGAAAAATAAAATCTTGACATCGTGAATATAGTACCTAGAAAGACAAGAATGTTATAATTTCTCGACCATGATAAAAAAATGAACGAATTATAACGTCTCGTGTATTTTGGTACCTGTATTTCTCAACATAAAGTGATAAAGTTTATTTTATTTTGACTCCCTATCCATTTTAGAGTTATTTTCATTATCCTGTTATTTGTTGTCAAATGTGCCCTGCCGAGCTCATTCAGTTACAGCCCTCCAGCATGTTTGCCGAGGTCAACACATTTTCATTTTTTTCAATGATCGAGAGAGACAAAAAGCCGCTTGTGTTTTGTTCAAGCACTTTATTAACGATCGCCAACAAAGCAAAGTTATAAACGACATTAAACCTTTGTCATATTCATTTTCAATTTCAAACCAAGCTGACTTGGCAAAGTCTGAACTCCCTACGGATGACATCATAAAAGCAAATGTCCTCAAATTGGATTTCATGCAACCGGTTGGAGGACGGCGGGGAATTGTGCGATAAAAAACCCACTTTCAAAATGGTGCAAAGTCCATTTGATTGCAAGGCAAAAGCGTCGTTCTGCCGCAGGCTAGTCCATCAAATCCAAATCCAAATTCAACGGAGTAAATCAAAATTATATTCATGTATGTATTTTTCTGTCCGCGGATGCAAATCTTCAAACGGTTAGCTAAACTGGGCGACTTGGTGCATTTTTCAACATGAACTAAGGCATTAGTAAGACTGATATTATTTTGGTCCATATACAAATGATTACATTTCATCATTAGCAAAAATATACAAAGCAAAGATGAAACACCCTTTTTTAATGTCCCATATACTTCATAAATATTAAACCAGGTATGAATTTTAAATGAGTGTAGAGCCATCTCGTGTTTTAGATATTTAAAAAATGCCAGCCCTTTCGGAGTGGTCACTGGAAGTCATTTTTTCTCGGGCAAAAATGGCATTTCAAAAGGACTCGCGTTAGGTTCGAATGCACAAATCTGACCATGAACTATTCGGGCGCTACTTTTCTGTTTGATGCTGCTGATGGCGTAAACGTTGAGTGACCATTCGGAAAGGGCGCCTCACGTGGCGCAGGTTACTTTTTTTTTTTTTTTTACAAGGCCTCGAACTCGTCAATCCTCTGCTTGGTGTTGCCTTGCCTGATCTGCCGCAGGGTTTTGTATTTATCTCGTCCTTCCCGCACGTTCGCCGAATGGAGCAGGTCGTTCTGGGTGTTCTTGGATTCGTCGCGTGCCTGTGCAAGCTCGGCGGTCAAATCCTAGAGGAGAAACGGCGAGGAAATGAAGCGAAACGATATGATTGGGTTAGCTTAGAATTAGCCTCTGTGTTTTTAAATCCACCGAGGATGACATCATCAGGAAGTGTGTCATATTTATTGCATGACTTTTTGCTAAGTATCAATGTCAATAAATGATGGATTGGAAAACAAACATTGGAGAAAAGGAAGTCCAAGATGGTGCCCGAGTAGGCAGCAGTCAGCAAGTGCTTTCATGAGCCTTGCTTTTTTTTTTGTTTGTTTGCTGTTTTTGTGTTTTCTTTTATCACTTGTGTTGTTGTGTATGCAGAACTGTCGCGGCTTGGAATTGAAGCGGATTTACGTGGGACAGTACATGATACAATCAGTTTTTGTCAATGGATGCTACACCTTCGTGTTTGAAGTCAACTTTTAGCTTGTAGCAGACATGCACGTTTCACCATGATGTCCCTGATCCACTGGTGAAAAGGAGGCTTTGATACTTTCCTTTTTTATCTAGAACTGCTTCATGCAACAAAGAGAGTGCAGAAAGTGCTTAAAATTGAATGAATGTCTTTTTTTGTTGTCATATTATTTAGTTATTGATTTTTTTCTGTTCTCTTGACTTCAAGATGGCGCGGCGAGAGTGGCTGCCTTTACAGCAGCGCCTGTATTTTGTTTTTCTATTCCTTCCTTTTCTCTACTCTTCGTTCCATAACTTTGCTGCTGTGAAATGTAAAATGTCTCCACTGCGAGACTAATAAAGGCTAATCCAATCCAAAAAATTCCCATTGACAAAGTAATTCCAGCATTCCAAGAACCACATTTTTTCAACCTCCTCTCCAAACGGAAATGGGCGTGGTCTTCTTTTTTTTTAATCCAATGTAGCTTTACAGCATTTAACTCATTCACTGCCATTCATGAATTTGTCCAGGAATTGAAAATATGATATATATATATATATATATATATATATGCCATTCCCGAATTTGTTCTGGTTTGGTTTTTTTTCTTGCTCCAGTGCCGATAGAGTACTGGCCAAACCCCTGGAAATGTTTTTTCTCTTCCACAAGGGGGGAACATTTCCCTTTTTTCCATGTTAATGCTTTGTTCCAGCTTCAGCTGTTGTTAAAGCGCTATATAAACTAATATGTATGTATTGCATTGTATTTTGGACAGTCACCCCCATTTCAAGCTCATATAACTCCAGACCCATGTAAGGAATTAACTCTTTTTTTTTCTAATGAAAGAATAGAATCTAAGGATTCTTCCACTGCATTGAATGTTTATATAGTCCTAAAACTCAATATTCTGTGGGTCCTGGAATTTGAGTGACAATGACAAAAACTCTGGCACTGAAGCGGACACATTTTTTGCACATGTCTGGCAGTGAATGAGTTAAGTTTCGCGGACATTTTTTTTAATGCGCTCACCCTGAGCTGCTTCTGGACACGTTGGTTCTTCTGGGCCTCCGTTTGGCGATCCTCTTCCTTGTGATAATTATTGTTGTGGATGGACTCGTGCAAGTCGGCGCTGTACATGCTGGCGTTTTCGTCATCCTCGCTGTTGTCGTCAAAGTTGTACATAGCCAGAGGGGGCGGCGGCGGCGGCGGCATTTCCATCACCGTCTGCCTGGGCATCTGCGTCGACGTCTGCGTCGGCGTCTGCATCGGCGCCCGTTCGGGCGTCTGTATTGGCGGCTGTTTGGGCGTCTGTACCTGCGCCTGTAACGGCGTCGGTGTCTGTAACGCCGTCTGCGTTGGCAGCGGCGTTAGCATCTGCATTTGCATCGGCGTCAGCATGGGCATCGGGGTCATCATGGGCATCTGCAGCGCATGTGGGGCAGTCATCCGAGCCATGTTCAGCTCCTGCTTGGTTTTGATCAGATCATCCTGGGCTTCTTTTGCCTGGCGAGGAACACGTTTACGGTTGTTTGCCTCTCGGAATCGCTTTGATTTCTCAACCGTTCCCTCAATCTCACCCTGAGCTGCCACGTGTCCACTTCATTCTCTTTGCGTTTCCTGGCCTCCTCCAGCAAGGTGATTCGGGACGTGTGCTCCTTCAGCTGTGCAGCCTGACGCAAAACATAACAGGCATGTTTCATTAGATCGACAATACGCATAACAGACCGTTTCGGCTTCAGTTAAAGCACCGACCAGCTGATCCTGACTAAGCTTCTGGGTTTCAGACTGGCGAGCCAACGCTTCTTTCGCCAGGAGGGCAGCTTGACAGTCCGACTGCAGTCGGGCAGCCTCATCTTCTGCTTTTACACGTTCCCGATCCAGCGTCAGGGCCCTCTGCGTCTGCTCCACCAAATCTGGAATATATGCAGAAGAAAAGTGTATTTTGTACTGCAGAATTTGTATCTTCCCCGTGGGTGTCAAAGTGCCGGTGCCGCTTTTTGTGACGGTCCCCCCCCCACCTTTTTCTGCCTTCCTGATCTTCTCCTCATACTGGTAGAGCCTCATCGTAATGTCCTTCTTCTCCTGCTCCATCTTCTCCTTTTCCATCTCCACCTCCCTCCTCTTCTTCTTCTCTTTTTCCAGCTGGGCCCTGCAGAGAAGACATTTGCCATTAGCCAACAAAGATGCATGACATGCCAGGATTTTATTTTATTTATTTATGTGTGTGTGTTTGTTTGTTTATTTATTTGTCTATTAATTTATACGTGTATTTATTTATGTATCTATGAACTTATTTAGTCATTTATTTACGTATTTATATATCTATATGTATCTATGTTTGTATTTAGTTATTTATGTATTTATATATTTATTTATGTATCTATTTTTTATGTATCTATGTATGTATTTAGTTCTTTATTTGTGTATTTATTTATATATTTTAATGTATTTATATATTTATGTATCTATGTATGCAATTATTTATGTATTTATTTATGTATCTATGTATGTATTTACTTATTTATTTGTGTTTTTATTCATGCATTTATTTATATATTTTTATATTTATTTATGAATCTATTTATCCATTTATGTATGTATTTATTTATGTATTTATGTATCTATGTATGTATGTATTTATTTATGTATTTATATATTTATTTATGTATCTATGTATCCATTTTTTATGTATCTATGAATGTATTTAGTTCTTTATTTGTGTATTTGTATTTATGTATATATTTCTATGTTTATTTATGTATTTATATATTTATTCATGTATCTATTTAACTATTTATGTATGTATCTATGTATGTATTTAGTTATTTTTATCGTTATTTATTTCTTTATTTATGTATCTATTTAACTATTTATGTATGTATTTAGTTATTTATTTATGTATTTATATCTTTATTTATGTATCTATTTATTTATGTATCTATATATGTATTTAGTTATTTATGTATGTATTTAGTTATTTATGTATCTATTTCTTTATGTATCTATATATGTATTTAGTTATTTATGTATGTATCTATGTATGTATTTAGTTATTTATGTATTTATATCTTTATTTATGTATCTATTTCTTTATGTATCTATGTATGTATTTAGTTATTTATTTGTATATTTATTTATGTATGTATTTATATTTTTGTATATTTATGTATGTATTTATGTATGTGTTTATTTATTTATTTATCTCGTTGTTTATGTAGTTTATTTATTTATTTATTTATTTATTTATTTATTTATCTATGTGTTTGTTTATTTACTTATCTATTTATCTATCGGTTTATTTATGTATCTATGTATTCATTTTTTATGTATCTATGAATGTATTTAGTTCTTTATTTGTGTATTTGTATTTATGTATAATTTCTATGTTTATTTATGTATTTATATATTTATTCATGTATCTACTTAACTATTTATGTATGTATCTATGTATGTATTTAGTTATTTTTATCTTTATTTATGTATCTATTTAACTATTTATGTATGTATTTAGTTATTTATTTATGTATTTACAGTAAAGTCTCGTTATATCGATATTCAAGGGAGTCCGAAAAATATCGATATAACCGGGACTATCGATATAACGAGACTTTACTGTATATCTTTATTTATGTATCTATTTCTTTATGTATCTATGTATGTATTTAGTTATTTATTTATGTATTTATATCTTTATTTATGTATCTATTTCTTTATGTATCTATGTATGTATTTAGTTATTTATTTATGTATGTATTTATGTATGTATTTATTTATTGCGTTGTTTATGTAGTTTATTTACTTATGTGTTTATTTATCTATGTGTAAATTTATTTATTTATTTATGTGTTTGTTTATTTATTTACTTATCTATTTATCTATCGGTTTATTTATGTATCTATGTATGTATCTTCTTATTTATGTATTTACTTATTTATTTGAGGACTTCATCATCCACATTAGAGTTGCAGGTGAGCTGGAGCGCAACATAGCCAACTTATCACAAAGAAAATGATGCCTGATAACTTTGTTTTTTTTTCTCTCCGAAATAAATCGATACCACGAATACACTGAAACAGCTAGATAAACATATCTAAGTTGTGAGCCTTCAGAAGTTAATGAGAATAACTTTCTAGTGAAAGTATAGCACTGTCTAATATACACAGCTTATAGTGACTGTGGTCAAGACATTTTATCAGATCTCTAACAACTATCCGTGATGATGAACGAAAGCTAGCAGTGAATTGTCAGCGTGATTTCACAGTGAACACAAGCATCATAGAAGCCACAATTCACAGTATTAGCATATCCATAGAAAATGAATCATGCATATCATCAGACATCACATTCAATTCACATAATAGCAGCAACAGATCTAGGAAGTACAATATGTCAGCTATTGGACAGACTAATGAGAATACCTTCATGTCAATCAAGCTCACATATCTGATAGCCGTAATCATATATTGACAGAGATTAACAATTACTATAGTGATGCATAATCATATGAGATATGTATCCAGCAATTATCGTTAATAAATTACTGTAGAACTTATACCTCACAAACTAATACGACAATGTAAGTAGAAACAACCTTCACAAGACATAGAAATGACTATGAAGATCAGAACTATATAGCGAAGCTCAGCAATAACTCTTACACACTTATCAGAAAAGCACAATTAATCATAAGCTTCATAAAACATTATATCAATACCTAATATACATAATTAGTACACACATGATACGATTCAGATATTATCTCGCTTCTTGATAGCCTGAGATGATTAAGCTCGAGTTATAGAATAATGTACTTTACTCAACGCCAAGTACGTAGTCACACATAGAACATCTGAACAACCTCCCCAACACGGCCCATGAGCCTCAGACTACTCCACATAAAACATAGCTGGATACAGTGAGAGCACTAGAAACACAACAGCGCAGAAAATATGCGCACTGCCAACGACATGCAAATGACCATTAGCTATTAGTCCAGAGCGTATGAAAGCTAGAAGAGTATATATCTAGAAATATGTTTAAGGTCATCAAAAACTGAAAAGCTGTAATGTCATTTGAAGCAATTAGAACTAACTCACTGATGCAACGTTGAGAATATAACTGTACGCAATTTCGACGTAATGATAAGCAGTAAGACGATCATCAAAAGGCAATTCATAACGGATAATGTTACAGTATTTCAAATGCTGTAAGTCATCTTAAGTGCAACTCAATACATTTAAGTGTTACTTATGTAGTGAATTATGGAACGTAATAGCATCTAACTGAATTTGCTTTCGTGTATATTTAGATTAGGCAAATTGTGAAGCTTGATCAGATAACTTACTATAGTTTCTGTTCTGATTATTTTGACGTTATGTCATAAACTATTAATAAAGTTGAATTGTAACAATTTCTGGTATTATGCAAATCAATAAACTTAATATCATCATGGTGTTCATACACATTAATGTACTAGGTAATCAATTGATGCAAAATACATTTTGTAATCGTTCAGATATAATTCGTCATATGTAGAAGCAGTTTAATGAAATTGTTAATTAAATTCAAAGTGTTGAGTGTTCAATACTACATTTCGAAACTCGCTAGATTCAAAATGCTACAGCTGTCGTAAAAACACATAATAACAGTAGTTACATAACTTAATATTCAAACTGAAAAATATTAATGCGAAATAGTACTTCCTATAGCTTACAAGACTCATTATGAGTATATGAATTAATGTGAATAGAATAAGTAATGTTCAATCAGTAATGTACATATTAAAAGCAGATTACATATTATGTATTATCAATAGTGAATGAAATAACAAAGTTGAGAATAATGCAGCATTTTATGAAAAGTTCTATCGACTGTTACTTAATTGAATAGCAGTTGAAGTTTAACATAATGTTTAAGATTCGATACTTGTATATTACCCATATGATTAAGATAATATGTTCATGTAAATTGAAAGCAGCAGACTTGATCAGCATTAGAAAGATAATTTACATAACATAAATTGTCATAAAGACAGAATTGAATTATTATAAGATAACTAAATGATATAACAATAATCTAGATTACTCATTTGAACACTGATAAATATAGATAACAGTGACATAACATCTATATAAAAATATATTAATAAATAATATCTAATAAAATATGAATACTAATAGACATTATCAACGTATTCAATAATACTCCTTCAATGATTTCAGTATAATTATAAGCATAGTCATGTAATTTTAAACATGTTAATAGGACATAGTAATTTGAAAGTATAGAATAATGTACTAATCAAGGAATGCACATTACACATTACTTAACAGATGAAATAGTTTGAATATATATTACATAAAATGATTAATGAAATATCAGGTAATAAATTCAAAGTAAGTTAATAAAATATGTTAATATGCTTTATTTACTAGTTATCAGGATACATAAGTAATTGATAATTAAAATATGACCTGTAGCTTAATCTACGTTTGACTAATGACTGCGAAGATATTGTATTGTAGTGACTCAACTGATACAGAAATTGCGACTTCTGGAAATCGTAAGTCACTACGATCAGAACTTATGTCCTGCAAGCTATGTACCAGGAAAGGGATTATAGGTAGTATGTAAATTAGTTTGGAACGACTTTATGGACAACTTTAGTTGATCATGGTCTGTGCAATATAGATCTCTAAATTGTAGATGCCTGTATGAAACTGAAAGTTGTACAATATCTATTTAAGTTAGCTTTGTATTTTAATCATTACTTTATTTAAACTATCAAAAGATGATTTATGTTAAATACAATTTCTTAATGCTACTCTAAGGAGCATTGAAAATCAACTCTTTTCTTAACTTTTTTTACTTAACGTATTTAATAAATGTTATCTATCTATGACGAATGATTAATTTCAATGCTTCGATGAGTGTCCATCTTACGGTAGTTGCTCTAGCATATACTACTATTTTCTCTCTTCCAAATTCTCTTGCATAGTTTTGATATCTCGAACAGGATAGATTGCAATAGCATGCTTAATGACTCGATCTGATATCATTGAGTTTTTCGAAGATTGCAGTGCTAAGTCATGCATCTTAATCATGCATGTCAGATGACCCTAAATTGTCACTTGAGTTTTATTGAATGGCGACTCATTGTATGATCAGAATGCAAATGATCGTTTTAAACTATGTCGTCTTGTAAACATAGAGTGATCTTTTGTGCAGAGTCGTGTTAATAGCTAAGATCCTTAATGATTACCAGTAATCAGTTGACTGATATAGACTAACTGAACCTTATCAAAGCTTGAATCTGAGTATCACTCGATGCATCAATAAAGAACAAAATCATACTCATATTGCAACTCATTTCAATTATTACATACATACAATATACATCTAACTGAATCTATCTATCTATCGATAAATATCTCATTATACATTATCATTTATATCTTAACTCAATTGATTCATCTACAATACTTGCAATAAATTATAATACTTCATCCTCCAACTATCAAAGTGCATTCTCTACATCAATCATAATGCTAAATCTATGACAAGTAATTACTAAACATGATCCAGTGTCAGTAAAATTCCAGACATAAGTAAATAAACACAGGTGTTGACTCAGCAGACTGGAATTCAACGTAACAGTAATACCATGAATTACAAGTAAGCGTCTCTGTTATTAAATAAGGTTAATGAAATAGATATCTATGTATGTAAGAGTAGTGAACAGAAGAATACTATAGGATAGTAGTAAGTAATAGTATAATAATAAAATCAATCAATAATAATAAAAGTAACATAATAATTCAATCAAAAAAGCTTTAAGGTTTCATAGCATCCATTTGATCAAACTCAACCACAATTATCTGGATGTGAACTTGTTGATATGTGTGTGTGAATAGGTGAATGTTATGTCGTAAATGAGCATGCATGAGGTTATTACGAGTAATGTAGAATGTAGCAAATATAATGAATAAGAAAAAAATAGTAAAATAGATAATAATAATAATATAATAATAATAATAAAATAATATTCAACTTTATAAGAAAATAAATAATACTGGGTGACGAAACAATATGCCTCACTTACACTTAATCTGGGAATTAATTCATAGTTGAAAGTAGTGCCAGCTCCAGCTAACGTCTATCCAATAGAGCTAGCGTCACTGCTAGAGCCAAGAAGAATGACAATAATCTAAAGAAAGAAGTAACAAAAGAACCACTGTTACGAGCTAAGTAAATAAAAATAATGATCTTATGGTTTCATTTTTCACGCAACTAAACCATGAAAGGTGACTAAACAAACGTCTGTGATAGCAGTTGGCCAAACGTTCTGTTCGCACTTCACGTCTCTGCTCTACTCTTTTCAAAGCGGGTTTCCGAAACAAACTGGAGCATAGACATTACAGGCTTAAACAATTTGCTGCACGACTGGATCTTTAAAAGTGTAATCCGGATGGGCCTTCTTGTGGAAGGCTGAAATAGCATTTCCAGTTAGGACCTCTGACCACGGCTTCACAGCCCCAAGCATAATAAACTCAAGTCGTACCCACTAACATCTCCACGTCATGCTTCTCAATTCCCGAATGAATTTGGGAATGGCAGTGAATGAGTTAATATTAAGTCTGCTTTGGACATGAGCACTATCAGATCTTACTTGTCATCCTTCTCATAAATGTTGAGTCCCAAAGCATCCACTCCCAGCCACAGTAGCGTTCCTTTTTTATTTTTGATGTCAAAGTAGTTGACGCCGTACATCTCTAGGTCCTGCGCGATCTTCAGATACTCCAACATGGCATCCTCCCTGGAACAAACCCCCGTCCCTTTTCGAGTTGATAGCGGCCGTGCGTTTTTTTCTCATCGGCAACATGCGGATTACTCACTTCAGCATCCCGCGGTGCTCTTCGTGCCACACCTGGATGCGCTCTTCCCACTGCTCTTGAGATAACTTATGTTGATCCAACACTCTGTGCGAGAAGAGAAAAAGGAACAGATGCGTTTGCACCATTGAAAAGCCGAAAGATACTTTGGGTGATGGTACGCGTTGCCGCCCTCCATTTATGACATCATCCTCTTCAGGATTCGAGCGTAGCCAAGCAGCATAGGTGCTTACTCAGAAACTCGGAATCAACACAGAAACCATGATTCATACGTGACTTTTCTCTTTTGTTACTCGGGTTGCCAAGGAGGACATCCTCATTTCCTTTAGGGCAGGTTGAACCAGAAGAGTGACCTACTGGCTGTGTGTGCATGTTTTTTTAAACTCATTCACTGCCAGACGTGTGCAAAAAAATGTGTCCACTCCAGTGCCAAGGTTTTTGTCATTGTCACTCAAATTCCAAGACCCACAAAATATTGAGTTGAGTTGAAGTGTGAGGAAAAAAAATGTTAATTCCTAAATTACATGGGTCTGGAGTTATATGAGCTTGAAATGAGGGTGGCTGTCCAAAATACAATGCAATACATGCATATTGGTTAATATAATAATAATAATAATAATAATAATAATAATAATAATAAATTTGACTCTCAAGTCACTTTTCAGTCACAGGAGAAGTGTCTCCGTGGGTGGCGGCAGCCACACGCGCCAGCGTTCACTCAACCCGGAATAACTCAAATAGATAGAAAGCTAGCCAGCCAGCTAACAGCCCGCCAGCTAGGTAGCTAGCCGGCTGGCTAGCCAGATAGATGACTAATAGACAGCAAAGAGATAACAAATAGATAGCTAGCTAGGTAGCCAGCTAGGTAATGTATTTCTTTATTTATTTTGGTTGTCATTTTTCAGAGATAGAACCATGAAAATAAAAACACCCAAATAGTCTGTGATGATTGCCAACGTGTTGTTCTATTCACGTCGTCGTGGTTACCTTTTAGCGGGTTTATACAAATGCGCTGTAGCTGAAGCTGTAACAAAGCGCCAACATGGACAAAAGGCAAATCCTGCCCCTTTGTGGAAAAGAAAAAACATTGCCAGAGGCCGTGACCAGCGCTTCATCAGCACCCAAGCATGAAAAAAAAACAAAGCCCGAACAAATTTGGGTATGGCGCTCTACGTCATATTTTCAATTCCCGAATAAATTCGTGAATGAGTTAAGATGGCGTATTATAGCTTTCTATCTCATTGAGTTACACATTTGTTTATTTGCTTATTTGCTTATTTTGTCGCACGTCAAGTATGTTCAAATGTACTCGAAAGCTAGCTATTTCCGGTCTATTAGCAATTCAACTAACTAGCTGGCTACTACCTAGCTATTAGCTATCTAACTTTCTAGCTCACTATCTATTAGCTCTCTATCAAGCTATTAGCTATCTAGCTGGCTATCTATCTAGCTATCTAATATCTAGCTATTTATTAACTAGCTAGCTAGCTTTCTATCTATTTGAGTTATTCTGGGTTGAGTGAATGCTGGCGTGTGTGGATGCCGCTGCTCACCCACAGAAAAAAACTTAACCTGTGACTGTAAAGTAACCTTGAGAGTTTTGAAAGGCGCTTAGAAATTACATGTATTATTATTATTAATAATAATAATAATAATAATAATAATAATAATAAATGTCACATGACCGGCAAACAAATGGAGACGTTTCCCCGAGCTCACCTGCGGGGCAGTAGCCGTTCAGAAAGGAGATATCCGGGCGGGTGGGCGTCTTTATCATAGTCGCCATACTTGGCTTGAACCGAGTAGGACGCCAGTAGAACGGCCGTTTCGGGCGGGCAGTACACCTGATCACTCAAAATGCTGTCTTTAACTTGCAGGAAGAAGAGCTTCTGCGTGGTGTCCTGAATCAACTCCTCGTTGACCTCCTCGGGAAAATACTTGGCCCGAAAATTAAAATGCAGCGGGTTATCCTTCTTCACATCCTGTTGCATCACCTGAAAAAAAAGGAGTAACATGACTTCCATCATGCGCCAGACTTCATTCATCTGATTTACAGATTAGACGGGATTACGAGCCACGCCGGGAATCCGGTGGCATGGAATTTACAAGTGTTGACTATACAACAGAAAAGTAGCTCAGTTTTCAGAACAGTTGGAACACTCCAGCTGAACACACAATACCCTTATTCAACAGGTAAACTCAGAAACCAAAACAAAAAGAGCCGTAACACACATCTAGTTTCTCGTAGGAGGGGGTGTCGCTGACCGCAAAAGAGTACATATTCTGTATTATGTCACACAATGATTTAAAAGAAAATATTAGCTCACCGAGCCTTCCCATGCGCGTGAAGGAATGCATTATTCTATTATTGTGCTTTTTTGAGCCTCTAATGGGCAGCATTTTCACAGCCCCGCTTTGTTCAGCAAAACGGTTGGAGCTGTTGGACAGTTTGCTGCTTGGAATTGAAGCGGATTTAGGACAATCTCTTTTCGTCTATGGATACTACAGCTTCATGTTTGGTTTCAAAATTTAGCTTGTAAGAGATGTGCACACCCCACCATGAAATCCCTAATCCACTGGTGAAAAGGATACTTTGATCCTTTCCTCTTTAAACAAGATCTGCTTCATGCAACAAAGGGTTCAGAAAGTGCTTAATTTGAATGACTGTGTCTATGTGTTGTCATTTTATTTTGTTATTTGTTTTTATTTGTTCCTTTGACTTCAAAATGGTGCCACGAGTGTCTGCCTTCACAGCAGCTCCTGTATTTTGTTTTTTGCTGCTGTGAAATATAAATTTCTCCACTGCAAGACTATTAACTCATTCACTGCCAGACACGTACAAAAATGTCTCCACTCGAGTGCCAAGGTTTTTGTCATTGTCACTCAAATTCCAGCACCCACAGAATATTGAGTTTTAGGACTACATAAATCTACATAGGACTACATAAAGCGTAAGAAACCTTAGACTCTCTTATTTAATCAGAAAACAAGAGTTAATTCCTAAATCATATGGTTCCGGAGTTATATGAGCTTGAAATGAGGGTGGCTGTCCAAAATACAATGCAATACATACATATTGGTTTATATAGCGCTGAAGCTGGAATAAAACGCTAACATGGAAAATCCAGGCTGCCTTGTGAGTGTGCTTGAAACCCAACTCACCTTTTTTTCCATCTTGAGCCAAGCTAAAAAGTCTTTTCCATCGATATACTGGAGTCCAAAGTACCAGAGCTCGCGTAAGCCAACTGTTTTCACCACCTATGGATAAAAAGCAGGGAGAAAAAAATTAAAAAGAATATTAAAAATATCAGATAACTGAAGTTTATTAGTGCAGAAATGTGTATTAAATAGGGGTAATCTTTCGCCAATCAATGACGTGATTCACTGTTCTTTTTTTTAAGCATCACAGCCATCTTCCCCTGTCGCCTGGGTGACGTGCATATCGAGACAAAAACAGTCCAGGACAGCCTCTGGCCTAAAAAAAAGCCTCAAAGCGAATTTTCCATTGAAATCAAACCTTTTGTGGCGTCGCAAAAAGAAAATACTGAACAGTCTGAAGAACGAGAGCGGTTTCAGAACGGTTTCGAATGAGGAAACGGTGCTTGAGGATCATATTTAGTTGGCTACCAAACACTGAAATGAAAGCTCTTCAGTGTAATTGAAGCATAACACAACAAGCCCTTTCATGGTAGGAAACCACCACATGGAGCCCTAATAAAGCTCTCGAAAGGGGGAAAAAAGTTTCATTGATTTAGAAGCTGACATTAGAGACCCGTCAACAACATGATTGCAGGATTTAATGAGCGCCATTAATGATAATAATAATAATAATAATAATAATAATAATAATACATTTCATTTATAAGCGCCTTTCAAAACTCTCCAGGTCACTTTACAGTCACAGGATAGGTTTTTCTGTGGGTAAGCAGCGGCAGCCACATGCGCCAGCATTCACTCAACCCGGAAGTAACTCAAATAGATAGAAAGCTACCCGGCTCGCCAATAGATAGCTAATAGCGCTCAACAATAGATAGCTAATAGATAGCTAGCTAGCTAGCGAGCAAGCCAGCTAGATTGTAAATATATAGCTAATACATAATAATAATAATAATAATAATAATACTAATAATAATAATAATAATAGAATAATAAAATTTATTTATAAGCACCTTTCAAAACTCTCCAGGTCACTTTACAGTCACGGGATAGGTTTATCTGTAGGTAAGCAGCGGCAGCCACATGCGCCAGCCTTCACTCAACCCGGAAGTAACTCAAATAGATAGAAAGCTATCCGGCTCGCCAATAGATAGCTAATAGCGCTAGCGAGCAAGCCTAGATAGATAGCTCGATATAGTCCGAAAAAATATCGATATAACCGGGCTAGCGAGCAAGCCAGCTAGATAAAGATTTGCTAATACATAATAATAATAATAATAATAATAATAATAATAATAATAATAAAATTTATTTATAAGCGCCTTTCAAAACTCTCAAGGTCACTTTACAGTCACAGGATAATTTTTTCTTTGGGTGAGCAGCGGCAGCCACATCCGCCAGCGTTCACTCAATCCGGAAATAACTCTGATTAAAAAGCTAGTTACCTACAAGATAACTAGCTAGGCCTTCACTCAACCCGGAAGTAACTCAGATAGAAAGCTAGCTAGCTAATAGACAGCTAACATATAGCTAAGTAACTCGGATAGAAAGCTAGCTAGCTAATAGATAGCGAGCTAGATTGCTGGCCAGGGAGCTACATAGCAAATAGATAGTAAATAGCTAGCTAGCGAGATGGCTAGCTAGCTAGATAAATGAATCAAGAAATATTGACACTAAATGCTGATTGTCCTGAATCATCTGTATCAAAAAAATATTTCATTTTAGTATAATAATTCTGGTTGTCGATTGTGCAACACGTGAGGATAAAACTGATCAGAAAATGGATGATGGAAAATTCGACCAGTTCTGGTAAAAGATTAGCCCATCAATGCAGATGCTAACCCACAAAGCTAAAGTCTAATTGAGTTCACATTCAATCCAGGACCCTCTTGAGCGCCGCATGCAAATTATCTCAAGGTGGCGGGTTGATGAGTTTGGAGGAGCAAGTTCGTCAAACCTCAGCCGCTCGCTTCTCATCAAGACGAAATGTGATGAGCTGTAAGGTGTGTAAGGGAGCGGCAGGCGCTTATCTTGACTATGACAGATGCTATTTTCTAAGTCACTGATCTGAGATGACAGCAAAGACCCGCCACTCTCAGTTTACGGCTGTTGCTTAGCATACTGTTTGCTATTGACACTGTGTGGGCTCGCTTATCCATGTCGGAGGGCCCCGACGCCACATATCAGATGGGCTAATCTGTCACAGTTGCTCAACGCTCAATCAAGCATTTAGTGTAAATCAAGGGTGTCAACTCAATTTTGGCGCAGGACCACATTGTAGTTACATTTTCCTCTTGGGGGCGGAATCCATTAGAATGTCCAGATATTACATATAGAGCGCACAACAAATTAACCCGGAACCCGCACTCAACCCGGAAGTAACTCAAATCGATAACAAGCTAGTTAGCTAGTGAATAGATAGCTAATAGCTTGCGAATAGATAGCTAATAGCTAGCGAATACATAGCTAATAACTAGCGAATATATAGCTAATAGCTAGCTAGCTATATGGCTAATAGAAACAGTAGCTAGCTAAATAGCGAGATAGCCAGCTAGAAGAGAGGAAAACACACCCAGATTCCTCCGCACGGAAGAACGGCGTACATCTTCTGACTGATTGGACCCAGCAGCTTCTTGTGTATGTATAAGACGCACCGGACTATAAGGCGCACCGTACTATACGGCGCACCTTCAATGAATGAAATAAGTTTTTCAAATATAAGATTTAAATATGTAATAGTTTTCCATATATATAAGGCGCTACAGTAGAGGCTGGAGTTACGCACGACTACTTCTATGGGAGATATGGAGTTGGTGGCTGCTGAAAGTAGTTGTGAGACCTGTTGTGGCTTAATATTACTTCATATATAAAGCTTATAAACCTCATCCAAAGAGCTTCGTCAGCGAACTAATGTTGTGCTGGTAACTCTGGCCCCATATCCCTAATGGACAGAGGTGGCGGAGCTGATAGCACCCTGCTTTCTGGTGTACAGTATAAGGGTCTGCCTTATACAACAGAAAATACGGTAAATAAAAAAATCTATGAAGACAAACAAAACAACCGCCTCAAATTGTCAAAAAAAATGTGGAGAATGGCTGCCGCTCACTTTAGTCCCATTATGCTTGGATGGGATTGGATTTGACGAACATGTTCGACACAAAAATGAGACGTAGGCTTGGTCGACTGACATGCAAGCACGACATATATAGCATGTGGCTGCGCTAACTATTGAAAAACGAGTTTTACAGGAAGCAGCTAAAACAAAGCCTTTCTTTCCCCCGGTGCTGTCACACGGCACGAAACGACTTCGACCTTCTTGACAAATCTCAGCCGAAGCCTGCGGGATCTCAGGCTAAACATTTCAAAACTCTTCGCGGATCATGATGCGTCATGATTTTTCGTCAAAATATGCCCTAAGTTCAGAAAAGAATCCTGCTTTTCAAGTGCTTAAATTCACATATTGCTTCCAATTCATCATCGTCGATGACGATATGATCAGCCAACACGTGAAATAACATATTTAATTAAAGGACAACCGACATCATTTTTTTGTTTCCTGACATCAGAAAAACGTTTTATAGCATCTAAAATACCCAAAACACGCAGGCTAATTTTTTTAGTCAAATGCAAAACACCAATAAAAATGAGTTAAGGTGTCCCAAAACTACTTCAAAATAACCTCGGAGATGCCGGGTTTCAGAAGGTCTCGCCCCCTTGTTCATAACATCACGCCAGGATGTCTTGCCTTGCTCTAGAATCAAAAATAAATAAAACTAACAAAAATAGTTCTGAAGAGTAAAACATAAATGTTTGCAATCGATTAAAGAAGTCCTCCCGTATCAATTTGAGCCGTCTGGACTCCAATGTAGCATCCCAGAAAATGCACAATATGGCGCCCAAGCTCCGTTGGAAATGGGCTGATTTGTCTGCTGGGAATTTGTGTCAACTAGTATCAAATAGTAGTCTTGATGCAACACACAACGATTCACCATCGCGTTATTTATGTGTTTTCCTTCTAATTTCGCCATCAACATGAAGTTTTCAGAACAAACAAAGTACCCAAAATGCATTGTGTGTCGCTTTCTCGGTCTGGGGTGTTCCAGACGTGACGTCACGTAAGGAATCGTCATCAACTCGAAAACAAGACTTCCTGAATATTTAGCACGAGTTTTAAAACGTAAAATGTAGCTATATGCGGTGGTATCTTTGTAAAAGACGCTCAGTAGAAATAATTTGAAGTGATTTTACAAATTATGGACACAACTTGTCCGGAGGCGTCGGTTGTCCTTTAATACAGAAGAACGATGCCATACAACACGAAATCGCTGTTACGCTAACGGTATCAGTGACCGCTAAAAATCTGATCAATGAGTCACTCGTCAAAGACGATACTGTTGAGATTTTCATTTCTGCAACAGTGAGTGGGTGGAGTTTCCTGACAGGAATTTCGGTGGATTTTGAAGAATGAGTCATGCATTCAAAGCTCGAAACGGAGAGATGATGTGCGGCATACCTGATCAAACACAATCTTGCCGTAAGCGCTTGACAAAACGGCAAACTCCAGCTCCGAGTCTAAGGCGTTGACGTTTATATTGACCTGTGGGAGACACACACGCACATACAGTAATAAGACGTCAACCAAAAATGTCATAATAATAATAATAATAATAATAATAATAATAAATAATAATAATAATACATTTCATTCATCAGCACCTTTTAAAATTCTCAAGGTCACTTTACAGTTAGTTTTGCAGTGGGTGAGCAGCGGCAGCCACACGCGCCAGCGTTCACTCAACCCGTAAGTAATTCAAATAGATAGGAAGCTAGCTAGGTAGCTAATAGATAGCTAATAAAAATAACAACCGACCGAAGAGGAGGTTTATGGATGTGGTCAAAGAGGACATGAAGTTAGCTGGTGTGAGAGAAGAGGATGTACAAAACCGAGTTAGATGGAGGACATTGATTCGCTGTGGCGACCCCTAAAGTGAAAAGCCGAAAAGAAAAGAAGAATGACAATAATACATTTAATTCATGAGGGCCTTTCAAAACTCTCAAGGTCATTTTACAGTCACAGATTTGCAGTGGGTGAGCAGCAGCAGCCACACGCGCCAGCGTTCACTCAACCCGGAAGTAATTCAAATAGATAGAAAGCTAGCTAGGTAGCTAATAGATAGCTAATAATAATAATAATAATAATAATAATAATAATAATAATAATAATACATTTCATTCGAAAGGGCCTTTCAAAACTCTCAAGGTCACTTTACAGTCACAGTTTTGCAGTAGGTGAGTAGAGGCAGCCACACGCGCCAGCGTTCACTCAGCCCGGAAGTAACTCAAATAGATAGAAAGATAGCTAGGTAGCTAATGTATAGCTAATAATAATAACAATAATGGCTGCATTCCCTTCCTGTGTCCGTCACCTTTGTTGACAATGTCCGACCGAACATCTCTGACAGGAACCAAGCAATAAAATTCCTACATGACAGGTGTCAAAGTCAAGGCCCGGGGGCCAAATCCGGCCCGCCACATCATTTTTTCGGCCCACAAAAACAAATCAAACGTCTGAAATTCCATGACCCTTACTAAAGTCCGAACCAAAATTTCAAATTGTCGTATGTACACCACAATAACAGTCATTATATTTGACTTCAGATTTGAAAACTAGTTATGCGTTAATTTGTCATGCGTTCTATATGTAATATGTGGAGGGGATTAAAGATACTAATGGCTTCCTTGAGAGGAAACTGTAACTACAATGTGGCCCGCTGAAAAAAAATGAGTTTGACAGCCCTGATCCAAAGTGTTCAATAATGCAATGCATGAAAATGATGATGAAAACATTGTTGACCATCCTTATGACCACTTAATGAAATGGATACAAAAGAAGCGGCGTGACCCTGCAGAGAACTGGAACAAAGCCGAGGACAGAACGCTTTCATCGCCAGTCCATTGTAACTGGAGTGAGACACGTAGCCCGAAGTGGCGACCCGCCTGCTCATGATCAATTTAACTGCCTTCGATTTTGTCGGGAGGGCAAATACAATATAATTTCATAATACGGTTTTGGCGCAAAATACTGCCAGGGATGATTCCAGAGAAATTTGCACAGGAAACTTTTGCCTAATGTAGAGAAAAATGTTTCATCGGTGGTCATCTGTACTTCTTTGAAGGTGTCGATGTTTTGCTCCTCATCAGAAGAGCTTCATCAGCGAACTAAAGTTGTGCTGGTAACACTGACCCAATATTGCTAAATGGACAGTGGTGGCCCTGATCTATGGTTGGGGGAACGGTGGACCACTCCCTGAAGCCGTCAAGGACAATACTGTTCAGATTTTTTTTGGCTCATGCGGTGAAACCAGGCCAGTGATAGAAAAATAAAGGTAATCAGATTGGCTTCATGGAGTGGTCCACTGCTCCACCACCCTTAGAGGAGGGAACTATCATAGCAGAGGTCTGGCACCGCCACCTCTGCCCATTAGGGATATATATAAGGCGAGAAAATAGATGGTTTGAAAAGGGGAGTAAAAGAAGCTATGTTTATAATACAGCAAAACCCTTCACTAAATCGCCATGGTGGGGTGATGTTTAATTTGGATAATTCTTACAACAGACTTCGACCACATAGGCTTAGTTATGCTTTGAGGTGATACCAGGGCAAATGGGGCAATCAGGCCAATCGTAGTCCCCAGAATCAGGCAGGACAATAGCAGTAATCAATCAGAACAATATAGGTAATCAGTGTAGTCTCAGGGAATAGTCCTCTGCTCCCCCCAACCGGAGAGCAGGAACCTATCATAGCAGATCTTCTTTTCCTTTCGGCTTTTCCCTTCAAGGGGTCGCCACAGCGAATCAGTAACCTCCATCTTCATAGGTATGACACGCATGTTTGTTTTGGCCAAGCTTTTACGTCGGATGCCCTTCCTGACACAACCCTCTGTATTCATCCGGGCTTGGGACCGGCACAAGAAGACATATGTCCCTTTGTGGCTACAGAACAAACAACTCGCTCAGTAAAAGGCTCCCAAACACAAAATGGTCATCAGCACAGCAACAATTAAAAAAGCAAAACTATATATATATATATATATATATATATATATATATATATATATATATATATATATATATATATATATATATATATATATATATATATATATAGGGTCAAAGCTACCAGCAAATTTTAATTCTCTGACGAAGCCTCTTGGATGAGAAGCGGAACATCTGACACCTTCAAAAAAGTACAGATGAAGGCTAAAGAAACCTTTTCATCGATGGATCACTCCTGTACGACATGAGAGCTTACACAGACGTATATAAGGCCAGAGTTGCCAGCACAACTTTAGTTCGCTGACGAAGCTCTTCGGATGAGGTGTATAAGCCTTATATATGAATGAATATATATATATATGGATCACAACATCCGACACCTTCAAAGAAGTACAGATGAGGTTCCTTGATGGATCACTCCTGTATGACTGAGAGCCTACAAAACGTCCGTGTAGGCCCTACACGGACGTTTTGCCGAATGTTGAATGCCTTAAACACAAACACACACACACACACACACACACACACACACACACACACACACACACACACACACACACACACACACACACACACACACACACACACACACACACACACACACACACACACACACACAACTTGGAACGCTTTCATTCAGGCAGAACTTTATCTCCCGCTTTTGAGTCACAGCGAGGAGGCAAAATGGCGGTGAAACAGCCTCGAGTCCACAGCGTGACAAAGAACCATTTGAGCTCCAGTCCGTTGCTCTGCAGTCTTGAGAAAGCATAAACCCCCCCCCCGTAATGAACGGTGAGAGCGGCTCATAC
Organism: Hippocampus bargibanti; assembly: GCF_051943395.1. NCBI lineage: Eukaryota > Metazoa > Chordata > Actinopteri > Syngnathiformes > Syngnathidae > Hippocampus > Hippocampus bargibanti. The sequence continues at coordinate 9,763,834 of NC_142752.1, forward strand.
GGAGAAAGTGAGTCCCTGTATTTGCATTTGCAGTATTTACTGGAGGGAGAAGCTAAAAAAACACATCCACACATCGGCCACTGGAAAATGTGAATGGTGGCCAAGACGATGAAAAACGACAATGAGTGATATGTGAACTCAAAGCAGGTCGCCCAACGGGAATTCACAATTAACTGAGGCCATTCAGAAACAAGAAGATCTGAAGGTTAAAGGTCAGATTTGTACAAATCCCAAAAATGCTCCATCACAAAGGTCATTAAGTGGATTTTACATTCTTCTCACCAGGCATAATTTTCAAGAGCTCCGCTTGGGTGGAACGTGACGAACTATCAGCTCGGTTAAAATGGCAATAGGTTACAACGCATTTATCAGGGCGTGCGTTTCAACATTTAAAGAAGTATTTTTGCAATGGGGAGTCACTCGCCTGCCTGGCAAACATCCTCATAAGCTTTTTTGTTGGTGTGGGACTTATTGTCATGCAAATATAATGGCAAACTTTAATAAATGCACTTTTGGGTGAGCCTAAGAATTTTTTTTGTGGGGGTTGTTTTATTTTGGACTAAATAAATCGTACTTAAATAAATACTGAAGTGTGGTGTTTTGATTTTAACCACGAATTAGGGTTGGTGGTGGTGGGGGGGGGTTGTTAATCCAAACTTCATTTCAACTAGCATGAAGAGATTCGTCCTGCAACGCTTCGCATTTTCTTTGGCTTATGTGACAAACACAAATTCCAAATGAAAACCAGTAGAAGATATGCAATTCAAATTCCAAGCATTAAAATGTGTCACGGCGCGCGCATCATCAAATTTGTAAACCGGTGACGTGATGTATATTTCCTGTGATGTGTCGCAATCCCACGGCTTAATCATAACGCTCCATTTTGACTATAAAGCAATTCAAAATGTGCACAATGTCATGACGCCTTACAAAGTTAACGATACAGTATTACGGAAGACTCGGTTATGATGTCACTATCACAGCAACGCGCACAAAAAAAACCCAAACTCAAACACCGCCCTAAACAAAGCAACAACACACATTATAACCATGACACTGTTACTTAAAATTTGAATGGGAATAATAAAGAAACTTGTGGAAAACTGTAACATTTTCACTAAAGTGTTCGCTCCCTCCTATGTATGGAGTTTACCTCATAGAAATAGTATATATAGCCAAGTTTCCATGGAGTAAAATAAACAAGACGCTCAGAACGCCAGCAAGGAGTTTTTCCAAAGTGATGTTTGACTGTGTTGAGTGTAATCACAGGCCGGGGTGGGGCAAGTTAGTTCTGAGCAAAACCTGATCTGTTAGAAAAGCATTGGAACTTCGTTAGCTTGCTTTTTACCTCCAGTGAGAGTTGAGCAGTGAATTGTACATTTGAAATATAGCACAGCACAACAATATGTACTTATAAGCAAGAAAATATTTTGTTTTCGAACAATCCTATTAAATTGGAATGAGATCAAACTTCAGTGAGCTTGAATTCTATGTAAAATTTACAAAATGGGAAATATGCATCATAAATAATCCCAAATTTCTCACATTTTATATATTGCATGATAATTCTACGCAAGACTATGGGGACACTCCCATCCATCGCTATGAAAACAAGTGACTGCCCTTACATTGAAAACTTGCTCAAAAAGAATTTGGTTAATAAAGAAAGTAACAACACACAAATCTAGTGACATCTCTGAAACACAAGATAAGTATATGATTAAGTATTTTGCAGATAATTTTGTAACCATTATCAGTGTAATTATAATCCATAAAATGTTTTTAACGTGGTTCAATTATAGGTTTATTTGACCAAGAGCAATAATGTTACTTACAAAAGCAATGAATACATTTAAATTTAGTATAACATCCACATGAAATATTTGGAAATTAATAAATCAACCTTCTCAAAATACAGAAAATTGGCTTGTGTGTTTTTTTACGCTAAGGTGAACTCAATACAAAAATGGGTAATTTAAAAACAGTAGTTACTCACCGCTTTCGGCATCTTGTGTCCTTTTGCAGCCTGTCGCCCGAAAAGGAGATTGTATTAATCGGACCCCGTGCAGTCACGGTACTTGTGAAGAACGAACTCGAGGAGAAACTAGTTTGAGGCACTTGGGTGTGAACGCAAGAGGTCGGTCGGGAACCTTTTGGCGATCCTGCAGGTGACAGTCATCGTCAACAATAAACGATTCCCACGCATGGCAAGTTAGCTGTATCCAGGCAAAAGAAGCGCAGGAAGTTGTAAGGTTTTTATTTCAAAATATATTTAATGCCTTTATTGGACAAACCTTTTCAAGCATTATTGATTATGTGTCTGTGTGACAATTATTGAAACTCTACTTGTACGTTTGCATGTAATTAAATGAATATTGTTTCACAATTCATGTTTATATTTCACATTAAATTTCTTTTAATCTGAAAACTAATCCCAAACATATCGGAAAATGTGTAGTTTAAAGTAGTTAAAAAAATCTTCGTCAATGAAGCTGCCTCACTTAATGGGGATTGTCAAAACATCCAAGCCTATCTTTTATCTTATCTTCTTCTTTATTACTTACGTTTCTGAGGCAAAAAAGGAACAATAACTTTGCGTCATTCTTTCTGTATGATGCCACTGGACAGCGATTTGTTGGGTTAATAGCACGGAGCATGACAGTCATTCTTTTAACCGAAAAATTCAAGAAATATGTATTTTTATATTTTATTCGAATATTGCATTTTTCTGATTTAAGTGGCTACGACGTGTAATGAATCACAACATAGGTAGGTAGCGACACCTTGACGTGTCCTCCTGGAGGTATTTCTTGAGTGAGCACGATTGCATGTTGCGAGATCAGAATGAAAATGTCGATTTGTAAGAGTAATGAATCGTAATTTTATTTGTAATTTATATGACGGCAGTGCAAATTTGCAATTTTTACTTTTTTGTGTCGGTGTCGTTGTTATTAAAATAGAATGACTATAACACCCGAGCTCGGTCGTGATATAACATCAAGTAAAATCGTAGTTGAAACACGTGAATATTTACCCTATTCCTTTGTGAAACCTTGAAATCACAAGTGATTGATTTCCCCCTTCCCTACCTGCTCAAAAAGAAACAAAACAACTCATAGCCAACAATTGCAAATCTTCAATAACGATTACATTCATCACAGAGTATGACTGATCTAAATGAACACTGCATGCCTGATACTATTTGTTTGTTTACTCTTAGTAATTACTACAAACAAAACACAAAGAAATGTGTGAGAATAATTCAGTCCGTTTTTGGAACACAAAGTGTCTACTTCTCCTGCGTTTCCAAGCTTGCATAGAGTGGCAGTTTTTTCTGGGCCACATCATGGATGATTGCTGAAATAGACGAGAAAGGTCAAATGATTAAATTCTCCCATTGCAAAAAAAAAAAAAAACAATACAAATAAAATAAAAATAAAAAAACAGCCGCTAGGTGGCAGTTTAGGAGCAACAAAGTTCCAAAGGAAGCTGTTAACTGTTTACATTTACTCCCATCCACTTTGTAATTGACACAAAAAGTCAACAGCAGGAAATCCTGTTCATAAAGAAGGCTTAATAATAATAATAATAATAATAATAATAATAATAATAATGATGATAATAGTAGTAATATAAGTAGTAGTAATAGTAGAAATAGTAGTAATAGTGACAGTAATAGTAATAATAGTAGTAATAGTAGTAATAGTAATAATAATAATAATAATAATAATAATAATAATAATAATAATAGTAATCATAATCATAATCATAATAATACATTTAATTTCGAAGCGCCTTTCAAAACTCTCAAGGACACTTTAGTCATGGGATGAGAACTTTTGTGTGTGTGTGTGTGTGTGTGTGTGTGTGTGGGTGAGCAGCGGCAGCCATTCGCGTCAGCGTTCACTCTACCCGGAAGTAACACAGCAGCAAAGTTATGAAAGGAAAAGGAAAGAAAGAAGTAGAAAAACAAAAGGCAGCCATCTTAAAGTATTGCAGCGCCTTAAAGTAAAAAAAACAAATACATAATACGACAACTTAATGTATGTGTATTATTAAAAAATATCTGGCAATGCTTTTAAACTTACTGTCCAATAGCTGCCTTGCAGCATTTCTCTTTTCTAATTTGCTGTTCACCTCAGTCATCAGCCAAGGAAAGAAGTTTGTCTCAATATCTAAAAATCAGAAGCACATAGAACCCCCCATGCCTTAAGAAGCAAAAAAAAAAAAAAAAAAAAAAAAACAAAGTAGGACTTCATTATTATTTTGGCACCCAACCTTTCTCCACCGGGTCGTAAAAGAAGCCGTGGATCCTGAGGGACTTAAAAACGGTTGGGATAAGGTCGGCCAAATACTTCTGTGTGTAGGCCCGTGCTGCGATCTTCTCCACCGTCTCATTTTCCATCGTAAGAGCTTCTCTCTGTTGCGCAATACGGTGTTCCTGGAGAAAGAAAAACATCTCTTGGAGCAGACAGACAATTTTTTTACAGCGTTTGTCCTTAATTAAATGGAGCCTATCTTGTGTGATCATTGATCTTGCTGATCGTTTGAATTAGGTGTTTTAGTGTGAGGAGGGATTCAAAACAGACAGGAGAGGGCTTCAGATAGGCCATTTTTTAAATCCTGCCACGTGCCTTGGCACTAACCCCCCCCCCCAAAACGGTACATCAAAACTAGTGTATCGCTACCCTCTTCTGTCATTTTTTTTCCAAATGCCCACCTTTTCCTCCCTGTGGCGTCTCTCCTGCTCCTGCAGCCGCTGCACTTCAGCCAACTCTGAGTTGCGAAGCTCCTGGAAGGCCCTCTGCTGCGCCCTTAAATAGGCCAGTTCTTCTTCCTCCATCACCTCCAGTAGGGACTGCTCAATGGTCTTCCCTATCAGGACCTCCAGTAAAGGCTGTACCTCTCTGTCAAAGTCGAACAACTGCGGAAGAGAATCACTTAAAAACTGGTTTTAAACCTCAATCAATACATGAAAAAGAAATGAGGAGCTGCAAGGGAACTCATTGTGCACTTTTAGTTGAGCTTCAAAATTGACCAGACTGTATATGCAAAATTCTGCACCCTGAATTGGCTTTGTGTTCATCATCAAACTCAAAACGCTCTATCTATCTATCTATCTATCTATCTATCTATCTATCTATCTATCTATCTATCTATCTATCTATAAATTATATCTATCCTATTTTATAAATTATAAATTCTATCTATCCTTCCATCCATCCCTAAATCTATCCCTAAATCTATGTCTATCTCCCCCTCTCTCCCACTCTATTTATCTATCTGGTTTCAATGACATGTTTAATTCTAGGGTGCGTACCTCCCCCTCCTCTATTTGTGTTGCTACATCTTTGCCCGATTTGGCGGGTACAAAAAGTGGCGTTGCAGGTCTATCCAGGAGTGGATCAGTCTGGCACTCGATATGTGAAACCTCAATGTTATAGCTCAACTCTTCCAGATAAAGCTCTGAAAGAAAACAGAAACATTGGCTCATCGTGGACCGAGAATTCACAGATTAACTTTCCCAGAGAGGAAAAAAAAATAACCTGTTTGGACAACATTGTGTTTTCTGCCTTGGACAGCCTCAGGGGTGGATGATTGAAGCTGATCCTTGGTTTTGTTTTTATGAGCTATGGCTCTCCTCCTCAACTCTTGCTGCCTTTGCATTTCAGCGAGGTCTTCCTGCACCATCTGTTCTCGTGCACAGCAAAAGAAGGATGTTGCAAAATCATTGCTCGGGCAAATTTATTTTTTCCATCCACTGTGCAGGAAATAAGGAATGCTGCTAACACGCAGATTACATTTGTTCTTTGTTTTAATGTTGCAGTGGTCAGTCGTTGTTTTTTTTTTTTTTCACTTACACAGCCGACACACATACAGTTTTATTTTGATTACATAAAGGATGCAAGAGCTATTCCGAGACTGTGGACAGCCCGGGTGGAGCCCATGGGCTGTTCTTTTCCATAATTGTGCTGTAATTCTTTATTTCCACCACGGGACTAGAGGGTTGGAAAATGAGCACCAAAACAAGCTCTGGAGATCATTTGAGAACCGCATCAAAATTATAATCTGCAACTTTTTTTTCCCTTGTACCTACAGTGGATAGGAAGCGTTGGGCATATGTGTTTCCCCTGATGACACGGCGATCATACATGATGTTTCCATAGGTGCTGTGGGCCCTGTGGAAAAGAGAGACGCGGTGGAAATTAAGATTGTCCAACGCATGATGCTGTTACATGTGATAGGAGGAGAGCATTTCAAGGCATTTAAACACATTTCAATTGATTAAACTCGTTTAGAAATATAGACAGAACAGTGGAGACATATTTCCAACTGTAACATGGAAAACTGTTTGTGTTAGTTGCAGTATACGTCTGACAATGCACATGAACCGATAAGAGGCATTGCACTATTTAAAGTCACATCCCAGACTAATTGCACAAAATTCACGCAGCGGTGCATGGTTCCGTATAAAATGTCATCTGAATTGCATTATTATTATTCATGCATTTACTTTGTTTGGTAGTCTATTGTGCCAATAGTAAATGTGAACGAAAAAGTTTGCATTTTTAGGAAGCGAACATACTTTTCTGCCTTTTCAGTCTGCTTTTCTCTGTATTTGGGGCGGTTTTCAACAGGCCTGGGGCGACTGGAGAAGGTGTACGTTCCATTTGTCCCTTTCTGGCTGCGTGAAACGAAAGACATTGTTTCAACACTAAATAAACAAAAAGTAAATGTGATTAGGCTTTCTGATATTAGCTTGTGAGGACCGCAGCAGCAACAAGAAACCCTAGCAACCGTAACCAGGAAGTGAAACATTACAAACGTGGCCAGAAAGTAAAACAAAGTGTCGTAATGCACAGTTTTGGAATACTGGATGTGTTCATTTAAATATATATATATACTGTACAATATATTATTTAGATTTTAGAGTCCTCTATCTCCATCTAATGTCATTAACAATATCATATAAAGAATATATACAGAGATTACATAGGAGCAATTTTACACTCCCAATAGAGGTTTGGGTTTGATTACGTTACATTACCAATGAGGATGCACAAATGAGATAATGTGTACATTCAAATTAGATAAGATTCGATTAGATTAGATTTGTCTATAGCCTTGATTTGTCTCAAAGTGGAGAAATTTACATTTCACAGCAGCATAAACAAAATACAGGAGCTGCTGTAAAGTCAGCCACTCTCACGGCATCAACTTGAAGTCAAAAACAATTACAGTACAAAAAATGTGACAACACAAAAGACAGACAGTCTTCAACCTTAAATTACAAAAACCTATCTCAATTAAATTGTAGCATTTGGATTGGATTGGATTGGATTTGCCTTTATTAGTCTCACAGTGGAGAAATTTACATTTCACAGCAGCAAAGTTATGAAAGGAATGAAAGTAGAAAAACAAAATACATGATTTTTTGGGGATTTAATTAGCCTTTATTAGTCTCACAGTGTAGAAATTTACATTTCACAGCAGCAAAGTTATGGAATGAAGAGGTAAGGAAAGGATAAAGTAAAACAAAATACAGGACCTGCTGTCAAGGCAGCCAGACTTGAGGCGCCATCTTGAAGTCAAAATAACAACAAAAAAACTCAATTAAAGAAACTAAATAAACTAATATAATATATATTATAGATATAATAAACTAAAATACATTGTCATGCAATATTTAATTGGACTACATGACACATTCGTGTCAATTTTGTTGAGCAATGAAAAGTAGTGTTCCGTATCAATTGTATGACTATTAATCTGCATCCATTTTCTCGTCTCCATGTTGTCATTACATAACCATACATTCATTCAATCACAGTTATGTAATGTTTCTGTCAAAGCTAGCACTGTTGACAATGTAACACAAATAGCCAAAGCAAGCCACCACCTTGTGCAGGTCCCCGTATCCGAAATGTGTGCTCAGATGAATGCATTCACTTCTGTGACTGTGTTTACGCTTGGGCATTCGCTTCAAGTACTTGGAGTTCACGTCAAGTAGCATTGAAGGCTAAATAGTAGCTGGCCTCCTTTGGGCTGGTCTCATTAGTCCGCTAATGATATTATGTAACAGACATGGCATGAGTACACACATCATTTTTTTACCCCCTTACTCGCAACATCATCTTTGTTTCACACTCCGGGCATCCCTTTCATAAAAACAATTGGTATTATTAGAAGTTGTTTATTTGAAGGCAGCAAAAACAGGCAAGGCAACAAAATGTATTGAAAGGGGGCGTGTTATGTTTGCTTGTAAAGGAGTAGTACAGTGATGCCTCGGTTTACAAACGCTTTAGCTAATGAACTTTTCGCCTAACGAACATTAAATTCGCGAGACTATAATCTTGGCATACGAACTAGTTTTCAGGATACATACGGAGTGCTACAATGGCTGGCGGACTAGTTTTTGGCGGAAGAACACCAAACCACACTGCCGAACAGCGCCACTGCGGCTTCCGGACTACTTTTCCACACACCCTTTCACTGAGTGCATACATGGCATACGTGGTTTGCTATCGAGAGGATACGTTTGCTTTTTTGGGACCTAAAAAGACTCCACCACAGGCTAGTGTTAAGCCGGAGAGGACACAAAAGAAAATTACGGTCGAGCAGAAGAAGGAGATCATTGAAAAACAGGAACATGGTGTGCGTTTGTGTGACTTAGCGTCCCAGTAACATTATGCTAAGTCAACCATTGCTACGTGTGGCTAAGGGTGTTTCTGTGTTGTCTAAGCAATGGTCTCAGGCAATAGAAGATGTGAAAAACCTTTTTTGATTTGGATTCACAAAAAGCAGCAAGCAGTGGACAGTGAGTGAGGGTATTATTACCGAGAAAGCACGGCAACTTCACTCAGATATCATCAAGGGGCAACTACATCAATGACCATCACAAAGGTAAATAAAACGACTATTATACAGTACAGTTTATTTCTTTAATTACAATACAATAGCACATTTATTATACATAAAATAAGATGTACTTTGTGTAGTTTTAAGGCTTATTTAGTAGAAAATGGTTTTATTGCGACCTGGAAACAGATTCTCATTTTTAATGGTCTTCTATGGGAACTTAATGTTTGGAAGACACACTTTTCACCTTACACACACTTTCTGGTAACCAATTAAGTTCGTAAGCTGAGGTATCACTGTACTGCTATTGAGCTCCATGTTGACGAGTTTTGAGAACCTTAAAGATGAAATGTCATTTGAGATTATTTTCATCTGAAATGTATCAACGTCATCTTTTTTTTCCCGAGCTACACCCGCGAAAGGAAGCACACCGAGGCTCAACAATTGAAAGCAAAACTAAATCCTTCCATGTGGCCGTGTCTGATTTCCTTCTCTCCGCGTCGAAACGCAGTGTCTTGTCACTCGGTTGCATAACTGACCGAGCAAAGGGAAGCCAATGGTGACGGTAGTTAAAAAAAAATAATAATAATAAAAAATAGGAGTTGCACTTGAAGTTGCTGTCATCCAAACATGACCATTTTTTTTTCCATTTTACGCATTAAAAAGTCATCCACAGTGTGATTAAATATTATATTCAAAACCGAAAGACTTCATATCTTCCTGTTTTTTAATAGACGAAATATCTACCAATCCATTTTGTGATTGATAATAGTACTACGGTAGTACTATTATCAATCACAAAATGGATTGGTATGGATTAGTACTACTACCTGTACTCAAGAATGACATGTTGAATATTTATACATATATACATATGCAATAAAGTTTGGGAAATACTATACTGAAGGAGAAATGTCGAGAAAAAAGATGCATCTAGTTATCCAGCTATCTAGCTAGCTACATAGCTAGCTGTCTATTTGCTATCTAGCTATTAGCTATCTATTATCTGCCTATTAGCTTGCTAACAAGCTTTCTATTTGAGTTACTTCCTGGTTGAGTGAACGCTGGTACGCGTGGCTGCCGCTGCTCACCCACAGTAAAACGTATCCTGTGACTGTAAAGTGACCTTGAGAGTTTTGAAAGGCGCTTATAAATGAAATGTATTATCATATTATCATACATATATACATATGTGACAATCATATCTGGAATTCAAAGAATAAACAACAATATTTCTCCAAGTTCAGTTCAACCGGAGGCAGAATGAGTGTAGCCTGGAAACAAAGGCCCCCTTTTGTCATGACGCCGTCAAGAGTTATGTCATAGTCACAAAATGACTGACCCGTGAAGAGGTGAGCAATTGCGTTGTTCTGCTCAGGCACAATTATGGCAAGGGAATGAAATCCCATCTAAAAAACTAGAACACACGCAAAGTGGCTCTGAAGCTTCGGGTTTGGAACCCTGAAGTGGTTATTGATGTGGTTTGTTGGATGGTTGCTCAAACGTAGGATTCTTTAGCATATGGAAATTCCGCAAACAGCGACTGGCTACATCGCCGTGACACGGCATCCTTTTGGCCCGCAACGGACACCGACTCGGAAATGGCCCTTTGGTGGAAGACTGGCCTTTGCTCAAGACTGTCTCCTGTCGTGCAACTGTCAGTGCGACGGGTTTCGAAGTAGCTTGAATAATTCCCAGAAGACGGTCGGGAACGTTTCTCCAGAGCTATGGCGTCATATACCGTCATTGAACCGTATTGCGGAGCAAGAAGCGCGCTGTGCAGCGCCTGCTCGTACGAAGGCGGTCTGCAGACCAGCCGGCTGTCGATCTGCCTGAACACCTCGATAGTTGACAGGGGGCGGGCGGTGGGCTCGGCGGGAGAGGCCGCTTCGCTTTGAGAGTCCTCCTGGAGCGTTTCACAACGGAAAGGCTTTTCATTCTGCCGCTCCTTCTTCAGACTGTTTCTGCCGAAGCCTCCTAAACTCCTGGTGCGCATCAGAACCTTACAGGCGGCTCTCAACGAGTGCGAACGCTTCATATCGTCTGAGTTGATGCAGGTTGAGTCATGCTGAGCTCGCGAAGGAGCCACGACGGTTCTCCTCGAGCATGGTGGAGAGCCAGCCGGGGAGCTGGTGAACACGGATCCCTCGGATTGGTTGGAGGCGGCGCTCTCGAGGGAAGAGCTAGAGCAGCCCATGATTTGATTGCCGGTGTCCCTAAACCGGTCGTTGCTACTCAGTTTTGAAAGAGACACACCGGGGCGCTGCCAGGAGCCCTCGGAGAGCCGCTTTTTCAAAGGCTGTGACGTAAAGTTCTCAATGGAGCAGTCGTCATGGCTCCGGGAATGGGCGCTGAGGTTCGCGACCTCCATGGGGGGAAAGATGATGGGCTCGGAGCAGCGACGGTTGAAGTCGGGCTTGGAATCGAACATCGCGTCGGATGAGCATGTGGAAATGGTGACGCTCAGGCTGAGGGAGGGTGACGAATCGCTTCCGTCAGCCTGGCCGTCTCCGTCTGGATCGGTGCTGTCATACGCCGAGTCTTGATGCTGGGAGGACACAGAGTCTGCAAAACAGATGCTCCATTATTGAACCTGCATGTGTGTCTCGAGAAGTACTTTGCTTTTGGACTTGAGTGCGACAATGACATTTTGGATGTTGGAGAATTATTAGGCTAATTATGAACCAGAGAACTTGAAAGTTGACGATGCAGTCAGAAAAAAAAAGTTATTCCCCCTCTTGGCCTTATTTTGAATAATAGCAGGATGTCATCTCTTGCGCACACTGAGCATTCAAAAACTAACCATATATTCATTAAATAAATAAATAAATAAATAAATAAGAAACAAACAAATAAATGAACAAACAGACAAACAAATAAAAAATAAACAAATAAATACATAACATAGATAACATACATATAAACAAACAGATAAAAGAACAAACAGACAAATAAATAAATAAATAAATAAATAAATAAATAAATACCAATCAGATAACAAACAAATAAACTAACAGATTGAAAATAAATAAATACATAAATATAGAAATAAATGATAAACATAAACAAATAAATAACCAGATAAAAAAATAAAAAAATACATACATACATACATACATACATACATACATACATACATACATACATAATCCAATAAATCATTAAATCATTAAATAAATAAATGCCAAACAGATAAACAAATAAGCAAACAAATATATAAACAAATAAATATATGAATAAAGAAATACATAAAAACATAAATAAATGGCAAACAGATGAACAAATAAATAAACAAACACAAATAAATTAATGGATACATAAATACATGACAGATAAATAAATAAATAAATAAATTGGTACATAAACCAATGGATATATTAATAATAAATAAATAAATAAATAAGTTGTTTTTTCATCTGTTAGCTAATTTATCATTTTTGACTGTCACTTGGCAACATTAGCAAAGCTACGGTCGAATGTTTTGATGGCATCAAAGCCAAAAGCAATACTAGCTTGATTTAGTTTCTTCTTGTTATCCGGCAAGGGGTGAGAAGATTGCCGACTCCCTCTTCAGTATTATTTCTAAAGTGTTTGTTTTCTCACCTTCATCAGTATCCAGCAGGTGTGGGATATTATCTCCAAGGATCTCACAGTGTTCAATCAGAAATTGAGTGAGCGCTGTAACCTGCAGCATAAAAAAAAAGTCAAATCATGCCATGGTTTCCTGCACCGCGCCGATCAAAAACTTACATTTTTCATCATTTCCTTCTGGTCATCAAGTGGTGTGACGTCCATCTGAAGCAAAGTCGGGGCAATGCAAATCGCTAGGTTATAGGCGTCCATCTTGTTGACGTCAACATTTTCAAAGATGTGATAGAGGACGCAAACCAGGTGCCGTAGGAGGACCTTGTTGAGACTGGGGAGCTTGTCGACCACACTGATAAGAGAAATGAGGTTGAGGGGGAGAAAATACATCTTATTTACAAAAACAAATCACATTTCTGCAATGTTGTGATACCAGTGAGCCAACCTTGTGAGCGCTTGCTTTCTCTGCTGGCTCTTTTCCCTCTGCAGAGCCGCTATCCATTCTTCGTAAAGGTCACACACCAGCAGGCTCCCAGGGAGCTCTTTCAGAAAACTCTTAAAAACAACACCGGGAGAGCAGAATTCAGCCTAGAGTGATGCACATAATGCGTGCAGAAATCGGTATTTAAAAATGTACGTTGCAACGATACAGTTCCAAAATAGACAAGGGAACATCGCAAGTAGCAGAAGGTAAAGTGACGTTATACGGGAAGGCAACACCACTAATGGAACCTGAAATGTCACTGTGCATGTTAAAGCAAGGTAACAAAACAAACACAGTGAGACCTTGGCTTACAAACCTAATTGGTTCCCAGACAGAGTGTGTAAGGCGAAAAGTGTGTATCCCCAAAATTAATTTCCCATTGGAAACCATTAAAATGAGAATAATCCGTTCCCAGGTCCCCATAAAACATAATTTTCTACTTTCTAATTTTCTAAGCCTTAATACGACACAAAATATACCTTATTTTATGTATAATAAATGTGCTATGGTATTATAATTAAAGAAATAAACTGTATTGTATAATAAAGTAGTTACCTTTGTGATGGACGTTGATGGCTTGCTGGAATGGAGTGGCCGGTTTTCTCAGTATTAAACACTTGATGAGGAACGTAACCTTCTTTCACAATTTTGAGGAATGATCCCTTGTAGGTGCCTTCTCTGTGATAATTTTATCTAGTTCATCATCAATTCTGTTCTGTTTAGCTGGGTTGATAGCTTTTTGCATCAAGTGTACAGATGGCTTGTCCGGGTTGTTTATGGAGCCTGATTGATGGGATATTTTAACTTTGCAGTCTACACTCTGCCTTCGAACTATCAAAGTTGAAACTCTCTCACTGTCGTCTGCCTGTCTCTTTAATGTTTAAACCACTTCTACTCACTGCTGCGTTCTTGACAAATCATGTCGATTTAACCAAAGACTGTGGCGGGGAATAAAGGACAAAAAAAGTCGGCAGCCATTTTGTTGTTAGAAGAACAGGCTCGTTCGCGAACGACACATCACTCATTGAGGCAGCTCCATGTGTATCCCGAAAAAAGTTTGTATGCCAAGGTAAAATTTTCATAAATATAACGTTCGTAAACCGAAAAGTTGGTAAGCCAAGGGGTTCGTAAACCGAGGGATCACTGTACTATAAAAATGACACCACTTAAATAATAAAATCAAAAGCGAAACATACTTTGAGCAACCCAACTAACAAAGCGACAGGCTGTGCCTTCATGTCCACTTCCAGGCCGTTGTTGAGCCTGTCCCGGACGTCCTTCATAGTCTTGTTGTTGCACGGCTTGCGAAACACCCCCTCTGTGGACGGCCCCCTTTTCCTCAGCAACACGAGCATTTCCTGGCCGAAGGAATTGAAATGAGATGGACCACGTCAACATTGTTGTGTGGTTGGGAACAAGATTCATGTGCCCGGATGATTTCTTGTGCTAATTAAGCAACCTGGACAACAGATTAATTAACGGAGATATATAAAAAAAAGTTTTTTTTTTCAATGAAGCTGTGTGAATATAAATTAGTCCCTCGAGGCCTGATTTGATTTGATAAAAATGCATAGATTTTTGTAAAAATCGGATACAAAAATCGTTGTTTGTAGGATTCAATATCAAGTACCGTATTTTCCGGTGTATAAGGCGCACCCAAAAGCCTTGATTTTCTTCCAAAGGTGACCTTGCGCCTTATACGCAGGTACACCTTATATGTGATGTGATATTGATAATAATAATGATAATATGATAATAATACATTTGTTTCTAAGCGCCTTTCAAAACTCAAGGACACTTTACAGTCACTGGACATTTTGTTTTTTGTGCGGGTGTGCAGCGGCAGCCATTCGCGCCAGCGTTCACTCTACCCGGAAGTAACACAGCAGCAAAGTTATGAAAGAAAGAGGAAAGGAAAGAAAGAAGAAGAAAAACAAAATACAGGTCTTGCAACTACTGTAAAGAGCCACTGACTCCTTTTCCCCCAGTAGAAGTAGTGCATACCCGTCTCTACTGTAGCGCCTTATAATGTGGTGTGCCTTATATTTGGAAAACTTTTAGATATTTATATATTATATTTGAGACACTTGCTGTCATATGAATTCATTTGTCGTGTTTTTTTTTCTTGTCTTAAACTGCAGTTGCTATCAATTTTGCTCATATGCTAGCTAGCTAGCTATTTGCGATCTATTTGCTACCTATTAGCTATTTGGCTAGCTGGCTGGCTATCGCGCTAGCGTGCTATTAGTTGGCTGGCTATCTTGCCAGCTATCAGCTATGTACTGTATTAGCTATGTATTAGCTAGATAGCTAGCTTTCTATCCGGGTTGAGTGAACGCTGGCACGTGTGGGCGCCGCTGTTCACTCACAGAAAAACTTATCCTGTGACTGTAAAGTGACCTCGCGAGTTTTGAAAGGCGCTAAATAAAATGTATTATTATTATTTTATCATTATTAAATATTTTTCATTCATTGAAGGTGCACCCTGAGCATTTTGCAAAGCGCTTATAAATGAAATGTATTATTCTTATTATTATTATGTATTTTGTTTTCTACTTCTTTTCTTTCCTCTTCCTTTCATAACTTTGCTGTTGTGAAATTTAAATTTCTCCACTGTGAGATGAATAAAGGTCCATCCAATCCAATCCAATTATTATTATTATTATTATTATTATTATTATTATTATCATGATTATTATGATTAAAATATTTTTCATTCATTAAAGGTGCGCCTTATACTCCGCTGTGCCTTATATATGGAAAAAGTTTGAAAATACACAATTCAGTGGGGGTGTGCCTTGTATACAGGAAAATACGGTAATTGAAGAAAACATATTTTTATGCATATATTATGCCAGCACTGAGCCCAAAGAATTTGAGTCAAACAAATGACTTACCATGATGGGTTTCGGTAGCGAGTTGTCATCTGGGCACACTTTGAAGAGAGGCTGTCCAAAAAGTTGAGTTTTGGCGTGTGAATGAGCCGCTTTGCCGATGAAACTCGAGCCCTTCCTCAGTTTTCTCACCAAGTTCCATTTTGTTTCTGCCGGGATCAGCAATGTACCATCCATCAGCTTGACCAACGTAGACTTTGGGGAGACTGGACTCATTCTAAAATGTGCCGTTAGTGGGGCGTGCCATTTTTTTTAAATGTTTTTTTCTTTTGGACTTGTCTATTTCCTCCCTCGCGGTTTTCAACTTTGCTTTCGTGCCATTGCACATATGGCACTCTTTGCTGGGGCCCCTCCCTGTTGCAGACTTGCCATTGAGGGAAGACTTGCAAAAAAATACAATAAAAATAAAAAGGGAAGTTGCTCTCAACTCACCCAAAGTCTGCATCAGCTTGTCTTCTTGGTTATTCAACAACTGGGCCACTGCTGAAGTATTTACATCCCCCTGGCAACAAAATAAAATGGTTATTGCGTATAAAAGAGGAACTATGGGGTCATTGGCCTTTCTGGTTAACAAGCACAGTTATAGCAGCTACCGCGGTAGCGATGAATGCTCGACACTGACTCAAACTAAAAAACAATTTGAAGGACAACCGACACCTCTGGACAAGTTGTGTCCATAATTTGTAAAATGGCTTCAAATGACTTCTACTGAGTGTATTTTACAAAGATTCCACCGCATATAGCTATATTTTACGTTTTAAGACTCGCTCTGAATATTCAGGAAGTCTTGTTCTTGAGTTGGCGACGAGTCCGTATGTGACGTCATGAAAGGACCGCCCCCTGACCGAAAAAAGACACATTGTAGCAGTCCTTCCATCACGTCAATGTATTTTGCTGTACATGTTTGGTCTGAGAACCGTGTTGCACCCAAAAGCCGCCAGAAGAGGGCATCCAAGCTCCATATAAGGAATTTATGTAGTTATATTTTACATTTTAAGACTCGCGCTGAATATTCCGGAAGTCTTGTTTTTGAGTTGGTGACGAGTCCTCACGTCACGTCACTGAAGGAACGCCCCTGACCGAGAAAGGACACATTGTAACAGTCCTTTCATCACTTCAATGCATTTTTGCGGTACTTTGTTTGGTCTGAAAACTTCGTGTTGATCCGTGTTGATGGCGAAATTAGAAGGAAAACACACAAATAACGCGATAGTGAATCCTTGTGTGTTGCACCGAGCATCTATTTGATATTCTCTGACAAAGATTCTGAGGAAATAATCAGCTCGTTTCCATGGACTTTGTCGCCATCTTCTGCCTCTTTTGGGTGCAACAATACCCCCAATACCTCAAAATGACACGGAATAAATTATTTAATTGATTGCAAACATGTATGCTTTCCTCTTCAGAACTATTTGAATCATATACAAGAAAGCATATTCTCCGAATCTGAAGCCATTGTTTTGATTCTCGAGCAAGGCGTTACACCACGAACAAGGGGGCGGAACCTTCTGAAACTGGCAACTTCCGGTTTCAAATTTAAATATTTTTTTAGACACTTTAAGTCATTTTTTTGGTGTTTTGCATTTGACTAAAATTATCATACTGCGTGTTTTGGGTATTTTAGATGCTATAAAACGTTTTTCTGATGTCAGTTAGGAAACAAAAAAGTGATGTCGGTTGTCCTTTAAAGTTTTAGACATGACAGTCTGAAAGCAAAGACTTGTTAAGGTCTGCACTTGTGAGTCTGACCACGTTCGATTGCGCAAGAAGCAGTGCTTTGACTAACTGAGGCTCAGTTAAATCTGACGTGCCAAAATCAAGTCTCGTCACTATAAAACGACACATAAAGAAAACGTTGGTTCCATCATTAATACATCTCATATGCAAAATTTCGGCAGAGTAATTTCGGGCTTGTAAAATGGTTAACGGATATTGGATTAAATTTAAGACATAATTGGTTGTAATGGTAGCGGTTGCCCACGGAGGGCCACTTATACTGCAAGTTTGAAATCAAAACGATGTAAAATCACTTTGGATGCAAGGAGTGATAAGGTGGTGAAAATAATAATAGATCTTCTTCTTTTCCTTTCGGCTTTTCCCTTCAAGGGGTCGCCACAGCAAATCAGTGTCCTCCATCTTTAGAGGTTTGATCCGCATGTTTGTTTTGGCCAAGCTTTTACATCGGATGCCCTTCCTGACACAACCCTCTGTATTTATTCGGGCTTGGGACCGGCACAAGAAGACTTATGTCCCTTTGTGGCTACAGAAATAGATAATAATAAAAAAACACAACTCGTAAGTTCTCAGTTTGGTTCACATTCATGAATGTAAATAACCCAAATGCAAAACACGGATTCAGTGATATTTAGCTATATACCTTGAAACTGAGCTACACTGTGTTTGTTTACAGAATCGGTGTGCGGTTATTTACCCTTCTATACCGGACCAAAAAATACATAAATCATGAATTTTAACACTATACACCCCAACAATCATCTCTCAAATTATAACAGTCTGTGGATCTGTCGCAGCTTGGAATTGAAGCGGATTTACGTGGTACAGGAGATGTGAGACAATCTCTTTTTTGTCAATGGATGCTACAGCTTCGTATTTGCTTTCAACATTTAGCTTGTAGCAAACGTGTACATTACACCATGACATCTGTGATCCACTGGTGAAAAGGACACTTTGATCCTCTTCTCTCATCTAGAACTGCTTCATGCAACAAAGAGGGTGCAGAAAGTGCTTAAGATTGAATGTCTGTGTCTTTGTGTTGTCATATTATTTTCTTCTTTTGACTTCAAGACTGCGCCGCACGAGTGGCTGCCTTTACAGCAGCTCCTGTATTTGTTTTTCTACTCATTTCATTCCCATCCTCTATCATAACTGTGAAATGCACATTTCTCCACTGCGACAATAATAAAAGCTAATCCAATCCAATCACCGTCTCTGCATTGAGTTTGCCTCATCATTACAAGGTTTTTACTTACATCAAAGCTGACAAAATTTTCCATGCCTCCTCCAATGAGAGTTTTCGTCTAAATGATGCACAAATAAATGAGCAGCCATAGCTTCAAAGCGAAGCTTTTCCATTATGGAAGGAGAGGTTACACTACTTACTGCAGTGATGCCGCCTAACACCTTCATGAGGAAGTCCGGGCAAGAAGTGCAACCAGCTTTGACTTTTGCCTCTTTGCTTTTACTGAAGAAAAAAAAACACACAGAGAAATATAAATTGCAAACAAATGAAAGTCAAATTTTTATTTCTGACGGGGATGCTAACAGGCCCCCATTAATTTTCCTTCCGGGACAATGTGAGGGAGGTCCAAATTTGCTCGGCACAAACATCTGACGGCTCGCAGTCGAATAAAAATGATGTGAAATCAATCATCCGAAAGAGTATTTACAGGGCATGATTTGTTCAATGATGTCATAATAATAAATCAAAAGTTAAAACAAAAGTATAATGATAATGTCCAAAAAATGTCATTAAAGTCTACAGTCTCAGCAGTCATCTCATCATTCTAAAATTGGATTGGATGAGCATTTATTAGTCACTCAGTGGAGTAATGTATATTTGACAGCAGCAAAGTGATGAAATACAATACAATACAATACAATACAATACAATACATCCTAATTTATATGACGCTTTCGCAACAGCTGCAGCTGTAACAAAGCTCTTCACATAATAGTCAACACAAAGCAAAATAATAAACACAACAGGAACTTAAAAACATGTACAGTTGTGCAATTTTAACGACTTTCCCCGTGTAGTCTCTGATGTTTTGAGTACAAGACAAACACTTTATTACATGAAGCAGTTCTACATGAAAGAGTAGGGAAAAAAAGTACGCGGAAAGGAGAGGAAGAAGTAGAAAAACAAATGCGGGAGCTGCTGGAAAGGCAGCACAAATAATGTGACACAACACAAAGGACACAGACTGTCATTCAATCTGAAGCGCTTTCTGCACCCTCTTTGTTGCATGAAGCAGTTCTAAATGAAAGCGGAGAGGATCAAAGCATCCTTTTCACCAGTGAACCAGAGACGTTATGGTTGAATGTGCACGTCTTCCACGAGCTAAATGTTGAAAGCAAACACAAAGCTGTAGCATCCATTTATGAAAAAGAGATTGTCTCAGATCTCCTGCCCCATGTAAATCCGCTTCAATTCCAAGCTGCGACAATTCCACATATGTATCGGCACTCGGCCATTAATGTCAGATAACAATAAGTAATACTGTAGTACCTCATCAGCACTTTTTCTAGCCCGCACGAGTCCACGTAACTTTTTTTTTTCATGTAAGCACCCGAAATAAAACAGAATTGTAGATGTGGAAGGGAGTCTCGTACCTTTGTAGGGTGTCGAACCAGCGCGCCTTCAATTCAGGAGAACTGTAAGGCAAAATGACAACATGACGGCGACTTTCTAATCCACGCCGCAACAATCAAACTAACCACATGAGCTGTCACGGGGCTCTTTTGACGCGGTGGAAAGTGTAACTCAAGTCAGTCATGGGAACAGGAAGAAGCGTCACTAAATCAAACCCCACTGAGCCCTTTCGCGCTCTTTGTAGTCCATACATGTTAAGTTGACCGCATCTGACTGACGGATATATGAATGCCATCATGACTATTTTTTTACTGAATGCTAAACATTAAAATATGCGATAAGGCTTTTATTCTGAACTTGACATGGCATTTTATCAGAAGCGCCAGTCTTTCTACAGAAACTCTGCAAAGGGGAATTGGCCTGACCGACACTTGCTCCAATGCTAGTTTGCAACATTTTTTGTCTTGTCATCTGACCGAGCGAACTTTCCCTTTGCCGTTTCCTTATTTTTAGGAGAACCGCAGATCACATGATTTGGTTGTTTCGTGGGTTACAATTCACATTATTATTATTATTATTATTATTATTATTATTATTATTATACATTTTAAGACGCTACAGTAGAGACTGGAGATACGCACTACTTCTTCTACTGGGGGAAATGGAGGCGATGGCTGCTGACAGTAGTTGCGAGACTGAACAAAACAAATCTCAACTCACCCAAAACACACCAGACAAAAAGTGAAGCCCCAGGCCATGGCGAAGGTCACGCCGAGACGCACGTCTTCCGTCCTTTCCTCCTCATGCTCGGTCTCATCTTGGAAATCGTGAATCCACACGTCCTCCAGTTTCACTCTGTGTTTAAGACGGTAGCTGGATGTCGACCTACGCATGGGGAAAATCACTTGATGCCATTATCCCAACACAATATGCTCATAGCGCTCTGCGTTTCCATGACAGTACAGTAAAAAACTGTTGACATTAATTACTGTACACGTTGTTAGGTGTCCATATTGGAACAGTGGGCAGCGTGTGGTTGAGAAATAACAGTGACTCGCCTCCCACTGAGGAACTTCCATCCACACTGACTCAAGCGTTGAGAATGAGGCAGAGTCTGACTTGGCCTAGAGCAATCATCCATTGAAATGATATTGCTGCTATTTATTTGTGAAAAAAATAACATTTCGGTATCGTTTAGTCATGAGGAACAAAACAACAGCGGTTGGTGTCTGTGGGGGATTCCCTTTTGCATATTTAAGTCTGAAAAGAGCCCCTTTGCCTTGACTTCCCATATCACTCTGCTATTCTGATACCTTTATGAATAGAACATGTCTATCCTGGGACACAAAACGGTTTGAAATGACAGAAAAAGTACAGTAATCCCTCGTTTTTTTGCGGTTAATGGGGACCAGGACCACCCGCGATAGATGAAAATCTGCGAAGTCGAATCAGAATCATTTTTATTGGCCCAGTATGTAGAACACGCTTCACTAGTATCATCATAAAAAAGACATGACAAATAAGTATGGGGGACACTAATAAAGGCTAATCTAATCTCATAGAATTCCTGAATGTAAATGGTACATCTCAGGAACATCTGTGAGACAATGTGCAAAGTATCAAGAGAATAGTGCTTCACGTGAGTACAGAGCTTGAGCTCCAATGATTATAATGATTTTTATTACTTTTCATATTTAGTGAATTGTAACATTTGACATTAGTATTGACCATAATGATTGCACATTAAGTCAATTGCAAGAATTCGCATTGCATGTACCGTATAAGTCAAATATTAATTCATATACTTGCATCGTGATACTGTGATAGTATCAAAGTCATTTGAAGAATATATTTTGGATCTTTCACTGATTTATCAATATATTGACTAGTTTACGCAGCGGCAGACTTTCGACTTATCGATTCATTATCTATTGGCTGTATATATTCATATAATGACGATAAGGTATGTGAATTCATTTGATATGCAATGAGACTGTAACGAAAAATTTATACCTACAAGTCAAATTTCTAAGTTCATTATAATAGCGTGGCGAAAAGAGTTGGATACGCTTGCAACTGACAATAGATACATCGTGTCATAGTAAAGAAATTATTGTAATATAGTTAAATAAATTTCATTTAAGTATAAATATATATAACTATTAGTACATTCTAATAAACTTAACTTAATAAATCATGAGATTAACTCACAAGTAGATATCAGTTAATCAAATGAAATGATGATCAATTAGACATTATTAATGACTGAATTAGATTAGTAGATTTCTAATTGAGAGATTACATTACGTGGAATCATAGAGTCATAATTAAAGATAAATAGAAATGAAAATACAATTAGCATAATAATTACACCTTAATACACATGTAAACATTCAATTCAACCTAAATAATACTACAATAAATAGTAAGCAAATTACAATCTTCAACTAAGATTTGGGATTTAAGCTTCAAGATCACTGATTTACTTAGGAGCATTATAATTTAGAAGGAAAATAAATTAAGAATAAGACTTAAATAGAAGTTACATGAGTCAGCATTTAAGTAACAATGCACAACGTATGATGACAATGAAAGTAAAATAAAACAATAAATAGATAAAACTTAAATTAACTAATATGCTAAATATATATTATAACTATTACATTGTCATGAATAATTGATTCAATACTACATGTCTGCAATGTACATATGAAATAAGCACTTCATTGTAGCAATTCAGATATCATTAACGTGCATACATAACTACATATTCATTACTATGTAATTCTTCAGTCTAATTAGATTATACTATTAGCCAGTTAGCAAATGTATCACTGTGCAGCTCGTCACAATGGTAGCCAAATCAAGACACATTGTAGCGATGAGCCAACTGGCATAAGTACCTTGACTATAAGCATGCTATATTGTCATCTGGCATCTAAGTAAAAGACATACATGAAATAGATTATTATTGTAACTTATGCAATAGCTGTATCAATCTAACTACATCTAAAACAACTTGTCATTATTATTTATATTGAACAGTAAAGGATCAATGTATTGGTGGCATGAATTTTGAAAGAAGACTATTAGATGCGATACAATGCTTTACAGCTTACAACTTTAGCAATAACATATATCTGACAAATCGATATGAATTTCATCAACGATCTAGTTGCATACAAGTGCATGCTACAATGCTGTCGCGGACAGTTGCGAACAACCACTGCTACAGAATGCCACAACACTAGTGCTGACATCTGTGTCTACAGGCTTCGTATGCTAATGTGCATAGTTAACTTTGTTCCGTGTGTATCCAGAAGCGACATGACAAGAATAGTGGATAAACGAGAGAAAGTCAACATTACGTGCATAAGGTTAGGCACGTACATGAGCTCCATAGCTAGTGTAAGCTAAGTTAACATGTCTAGCAAGCTAGCTGTTCAGTAACATGTCTACAATTGATGGTTGCTAAAGACTAAGATTACGCAATTGATCAGTACGAGTTGGATTTGACAGAGCATCACTCAATTATAAGGAACTACTCAATCATAGTAATGTTATAAACGAGTAAGTTTATTTAAGGTACATATACTTATAGTAATGAGCATGTTATAATGTTGAAGATTAGTTATTTAGTTATAATGCTTTATGAGATTGATTAGTGAACGAAATTTTAAGCTCCTTGTATTAACTTCTATAGGAACTCAAGTGAGCACACTTTATCTGAACAAATTATCTTAACCTATGTTAAGTCTAGTAACTGTACTCATTGACCTAATGTACGACAGTTTTGAGACTAACAGATGAAAGTCATTAGATATCATTATTGATATCTACTATTTTCACTTTCTAACGATTGCACACACGCAGCGTTACAATGAAGAGCAAATATACTAATCTCATTCATGACTGAATGACTATCTGCCATGCTTGGGATAGTCTTACTCGTTCAGTATACGATGAACATGAGTCATTGACAGGTAGTATGATATAATAAGATGATTCGTCATGTATAAACTATCATGTACTACAAGATTACTATTTATATTCCAATAAATGATTCATGAATTAGATATCAGTAGCATTGACTAAAAGCTCTTATTTACAGAATACAGTTCAATTCACTAGATATAGCTACTGAGTAATCAATATCAACAATCATTGATTATAAAGTAGGATAGTATACATCACAAAATGGTATGTATGATAGCTATATACCTGTACTAAGATATTAATATTAATATAATACTTATATGAAGTATTAGGAGAATTACTGTACGAAAGTATGTCGAGAAAACTCATTATTACAGCTTTATGAATCTATATGCTACATTGCATATTGTATTGAGGAATCAGTTATTAGTACATTTCTAACCAATTGTATGGTAAGAGCTATGAATCATGCTGACTTGAATACATGTCATGTTACAAGACCTTGAAGTAAAGAGACTAATGAGAAAGTATTAGCTTAAGTTATCGAAGATGAACATCATTTGTATCATATTACAACATAATGAATGCAGTAAACAATTGTTAATGTGAATATAGCTAAACTGATCTGCCATTTCACCAGGATGAATCCTAGTGCTGTACAGGCATCTGATTTGTCATGTGAGCTAATGAACGGCAAGGGAATGCCCATGGTAAAGGTCATGTGGAAGAATGTCATAAACTTACTGTACAATGCAGATTTCTGGTAAGGTCGAATTATTGAAAGAGTGCTTCATCAGTTGAATATGCATTCAGTCTGCGAGACTGAGAACTGTCGGTTGTTCATTGGTTTCGCAAGCGATGTTACAACGCCGATTCGAAGCCAACTGACTCCTGAGTACTCGACCGGATTGCTCTATGAGTCGATCTGGAGATCTCAGTCGACGTTACTGGTTGAATGATGGTCGCTCGAGAACGTACTCTTCGACTGCTAATCTGAACGTGGCTGAATGTAGCATGAAGACGTCGTGAACGTCGTGCAAGCGTCAGTATGAAGTATGCAGTAGATGCCAGAAGTTCGGATACGATCTCGAATATGGGCATTCAGGGAGCGTGTGCGAACACGGTCGCTTGAGCTGTGTGAGGGTTCAGACAGCCGAGCGTCATACTTTATCAGCACTGACTAGTTTCAGACCTTGGTCGAGAGCCTGTCGACTGACCTAGCTTTCAAAGCTGTTGCGAACTTAGGACTCATCTGGTCGAGAATGGAGCTGTACGATGGAGCTCAGATCAGTTGAGGGCTATGAGCGCGTTAGCTGGCTGAACAGTCTCGATCGTGTAGCGTCGAATGGGAGAAGAGTCCGAGTGCATCGATGTGAACCGTGGTCGTGACGTCTGTTGGCTAGGCGCTCATTGGAGCATGGAGCGCATAGTCACTATTAGCATTGCAGTAGTCTCAGTAAACAGCTGTTGAGCATGAGTAGGTTAGACACCTGTATGTTGAAAGAGCTGGACGTTGAGCTGCAGTCGAAGCTGGACAGTAATGCGTCACTCATGGACATTATGGAAGCAGACTGGATGAAGGACGGATCTGAAAATCCAGTGATAATACAGTGATGACAAGTGATGCTAGACTGAGACAGATGAACGCTCAGATAGACTAATACCAGTCTCAGAAGACGGTGGAACACTAGTCTAGAACATAAACATATGATCTGAAATTGCTAACACGATGCAATAATACGTATGAGTCAGATAATGTGAGACTGATTAAACATTAACAAGGAGTCCATCCAGCTTTTTTTTCCTACGCCGAAAACTGGAGCCTGTCCTTTATCCACTACTCTAATCATATTATTCGGATAAATACTGTTCGTGGAATATGAATGAGGAAAAAAAAAAACAACGCACGTCACCAGCTCTGCTGTTTTCTGGGTTTAGTCACGTGACATTTGCAAGCTTGGCCTTGAAATCATCGGTTGGATTGACCATTGACCCTATGCTGCACAGGATTCTACAAATAATAATAATAATAATAATAATAATAATAATAATAATAATAAATTTTAATAATACATTTTAATTGTAAGCGCCTTTCAAAACTCTCAATATCACTTCACAGTCACTGTATCAGTTTTACTGTGTGTGAGCAGCGGCAGCCACATGCGCCAGCATTCACTCAACCCGGAATAACTCAAATTGATTCAAAGCTAGATATCTAGCTAATATAGTTTATAGCGAGCTATCTAGATAGCCAGATAGCTAATAGATCGCACATAGATAGCTAGCTAGCATATGAGCAAAATTGATAACAACAGCAGTTTAAGACAAGAAAAAAAAACACTACAAATGAAATCATATGACAGCAAGAGTGTCTCAAATAATGTATAATATATAAATATGTAAAAGTTTTGCAAATATAAGGCACACCGCATTATAAGGCGCTACAGTCGAAACTAGGGGTACGCACTACTTCTTCTACTGGGGGAAATAGAGGCGATGGCTGCTGACAGTAGTTGCGAGTAAAAAGCTAGCTAGCTAGCTATTAGATAGCTAATAGATAGCCAGTCAGTTAGCCTGCTAGCGAATAGATAGCTAATAGAAACCCATCCGTTATATCGATATTCAAGGGAGTCCGAAAAAATATCGATATAACCGGGACTATCGATATATCCGACCCTATTTGCATGTAATTTTCTCCATGCGTGCATAGAAATAGTATCGATATAACCGGGACTATCGATATATCCGATATCGATATAACGAGACTTTACTGTATTTATCATTTTATTTATGGTTTTATAGTTCTGTGTATTGTTCTTTTGATTGTAAAGTGTCCTTCAGTGTTCAGAAAGCCGCTTGGAAATTAAATGTATTATTATTATTATTATTATTATTATTATTATTATTATTATTATTATTATTAGATATCCATCTAACCAGCTAGCCAGCTAATAGATAGCCAGCTAGCAGGATAGATAGCTAACAGATAGCCAGTTTGCTAGCTATAACATGCCAGCCAAGAAATTACTGGTTTGCTGATTAGGAGATTTAATGAATCAGCTCCAGTGTTGTGTTCAACACTGTGCTCCAGTGTTGTGTTCCAGTTTTAGGTACCAGAAATGTATTATTATTATGATTATTGGTGATGGGCCGGTTAATTGGCTAGCACAGAGGAGAGGTCTTTGGGTTCAATACCGACTCCGGCTTCCCTGTGTGGGGTATGCACGTTCTCCTCGGGCCTACGTGGGTTTGATCCCACATTCCAAGCAGGTTGTATTTGAGAAATTGTATTAAAATAAAGTCAAAAACAAAGAAAAAAAGGTTGAAAATACACCATTCATTAGTGGTGCGCCTTATACTCCGGTGCACCTTATACACCGGAAAATACGGTACATTACACAGATCTCGTAGTTTGTAACAAGTAATAGTAAGTATGTCACACATAAATGTCTCACAGATTATTTTTAACTACACACAATTACACAAGACAGTAAACTTCAACACCTGCTGGTCGTCACACATTCTCAGAACCATTTAACTCATTCACTGCCATTCACAAATTTATTCGGGAATTGAAAATATGACATAGAGCGCTATTGCCGAATTTGTTTGGGTTTTGGTTTTTCTTGCTTGGGGTGCCAATAAAGCACCGGCCAGACCTCTGATAATGTTTCCCTTCCACGAGGGGGCAGCATTTCTCTTTTTTTTCATGTTAACGGTTTGTTCCAGTTTCAGCTGTTGTTAAAGCGCTACATAAAACAATATGTACGTATTGCGTAGTATTTTGGACAGCCACCCTCATTTCAAGCTCATATAACTCCAGATTCATCTAATTTAGTAATTAACCATTTTTTAATGAAATAAGAGAGTCTAAGGTTTTTAACGCTGTATTGAATGTTTATGTCATCCTACAACTCAATATTCTGTGGATCCTGGATTTTGAGTGAAAATGACAAAAACCCTGGCAATGGAGTGGACACATTTTTTGCACGTTGCAACTAATGAGTTAAACATCGTCTGACTGATTTCAATGTCTGATATCATATTAAAACTCGATAGATCAATCTTGCAGATCACTTATTCCACAGCAGGTTCATAAATACATCCAATCAATCAAGACCGGCGAACAGAGGGGGTGGCTGGTACCACCTCACCTGGGTTCCGCCGCTGCATATGCGAAAGAGTATGTGGCATGGATGGACAGTGAGAATGTGTAAGTTATATACATATACAGTGATATCTTGGCTTATGAACTTAATTGGATCCCAGACAGAGTGTGTAAGGTGAAAAGTATGTATCCCCAAAATTTATTTCCCATAGGAAACTATTAAAATGAGAATAATCCGTTCCCAGGTCCCCAGAAAACATAATTTTCTACTTTCAAATTTTCTAAGGCTTAAAACTACACAAAATGTACCTTATTTTATGGATAATAAATGTGCTATGGTATTATAATTAAAGAAATATACTGGACTGTATAATAAAGTCGTTTTATTGACCTTTGTGATGGTCGTTGATAGATTGATGGAATGGAGTGGCCGGTTTCATCAGCATTAAACACTTGATGAGGAACGTAACCTTCTTCTTTCACCATCTTGAGGAATGATCCCTTGGAGGTGCTTTCTCTGCGATAATTTGACCTAGTTCCTCATCAATTTATTTCTGTTTAGCTGGGTTGATAGCTTTTTGCATCAAGTGTACAGATGGCTTGTGTGGGTTGTTTGTGGAACCTGATTTATGGGAATTTTAACCGTGCAGTCTACACTTTGCCGTTGAACTATCAAAGTTGAAACGAGTCCAAATTTCTATCCATTTTGTCACTCTCGCTCCGTCGTCTGCCTGTCTCTCTCATGTTTAAACCACCTCCCTTCACTGCTGCGTTCTTGACCAATCACGTGGCTTTAACTGAAGACCGGGGGTGGGGAATAGAGGACAAAAAAATGTCGGCAGCCATTTTCTTTGTTGGAGAATGACTTCACTCTCTCTCTGTCTGTAAACCCCCCCCCCCCCCCCACTGCTGCGTTCTTGACCAATCACATGGCTTTAACCGATGACTGGGGGCGGGGAATAGAGGACCAAAACAGGCCGGCTGCACTTTTCTTTTAGAAGAACGGGCTTGTTCGCCAACGACACATCACTCATTGTGGCAGCTCCGTGTGTATCACGAAAAATAGTATGTATGCCAAGGTAAAATTTTCATTAATTTAACATTCGTGAACTGAAAAGTTTGTAAGCCAAGGGGTTCGTAAACCGAGGCATCACTGTACATTGTATATAGATATTTGTTCTTTTTGACACCACCTTCCCCCGCCCCTTTCAATTTTGCTGCTGGAGATTGCAAATTTTCCCATTGTGGGACTATTGTAGGCTTTCTCATTCTGAAAAATAGTCTGCACTTATGTTATTCTTTTGAAACTCCAAAGAAAGGAATTAATAAAGCGTGATAACCCCGACGTGATCAGCACACCTTGGTCTGAAAGGGAATGTGAGAAAAATGGTGTTCAACGTGCAAATCAATTCAGCGTCCTTTGCTTTGTCTAGATGGAGCTCTCACAGGCATGCGAAAAATTGTTTTCAGATTTATTTTTCAAGAGAGTGGTGGTGTTCTTAGATGTGGACCCCCAGCAGGTTTTCACCAGTTTTTCCTGTACATGGTTGCTGCCGAAGCTTTTCCTGCCTCTGCCTGTGCTTTTGCCCCCCGTCTGACTTCGAGATGAAGCAAACGCCTTACGGGTGCGGCCGTTCTCCTGGAGCTGAATATAGACGGGTTCGGGAGGCGGGAGGGTTGACGCGGCCTGGACGCCGACCCGATTGACAGTCATTTTGGGAAAGAAAGAGGTCAGCAGGGACCTAAGTTCCCTTTGGAAGGTCTTGTTGAAGTAGAAGTAAATAAAGGGGTTATAGATATGAGAACTTTTGGCAAAGAGGGTAGGGAAAACAAAGCCCTCGGGAGCCATGTAGTGGTTCTCCTTGTGGAATATGAAGAGAAAGGACACAATGGCGTACGGCGCCCAGGCGATGACAAAGCCGAGACTTATGCAGAAAAACATCTGAGGGAGGAAATGGAGAGAAGGAAAAGATATTGGAGCTAACGAAGAGCAAATGAATGGCTTGTTTGGATGATGACAAACCATCCATCTATTGTGAATGAGAAAATATGGTTCAGGAGCGTGCTTGTATGTCAACAAAAAAGGTTTCTTCAGACGTCATCTGTATTTATTTAAAGGTGTCGGATGTTGCGCTCCTCATCCGAAGAGCTTCGTCAGTGAACTAAAGTTGTGCTGGTAACTATGGCCCTATATATTACCCTAATGGAGAGAGGTGGCGGTGCTCTGATAGGTCTCTACTCTAAGGTTGGGGGAGAAGTGGCTACGGTGTGGTCACTCCCTGAAGCCAATCTGATTACCTCCATTGTTCTATCCCTGGCTCTGATTTCACCTCATTAGTCAATCTGATTCTCCATAGAGGTAATCAGATTGGATGCCTCTCCATAGAGGTAATCAGATTGGAGCACGGCTACCTCTGTCCATTAGGGATATATATAGGGCCAGAGTTACCAGCACAACCTTAGTTTGCTGACGAAGCTCTTCGGATGAGGAGTGAATCGTCCGACACCTTCAAAGAAGTCCTGATGACGGCTGAAGAAACCTTTTCCTCGATAGACAACTCCTATACGACTGAGACCCTACATAGAAGCATGTTTGTATGAAAAGCAGATTTAACTTTTAAAAGTGAGATTTGACGATCTGGAACCGAAATTGTAAAAAAAAAAATTACAATTTCTTTCTGATAAGATGCAAATAAAATTGGAATACAGTAAAGTCTCGTTATATCGATATCGGATATATCGATAGTCCCGGTTATATCGATATTTTTTCGGACTCCCTTGAATATCGATATAACGAGACTTTACTGTATATGGAATTTTCATTTTGTGCCTTGAAATCTGCGTTTTAGATACAACCTGTTTTGAGGATGATTTTTTTTCATATGCTTTGACGAGCAAGCGCTTTATTGTGGCGGACAGAATGAATACATATTCTTTAAAAAAATCTCTTGATTGCCACTCTCAGTTTAAGTTCACGATTACAGTGATCCCCCGCTACTTTGCCGTTCGCTTATCACGGTTTCAGTGCATCGCACACTTTTTTTTTCAGGAGGAAAAAAGTTCAGAATTTAAAATAATGCTGAATGACTCGTAGGTTTTGTACATGGCTGTAGCTTGATTGCTTCCCAGCGCTGATGTCACCAAATGACAGCACGATATCCCATGATGTACATCCATGTGGATTGGCTGTGCATCTTCTCAGCCCCGGCCAGCACCCACCTCTGACTTATCACATGGGTTGTTATTATAAAGCTCTACTTCACTAATTATCGTCTAGCACGTGTGGTCCTGGTCCCCATTACCAGCGAAAAACGAGGGATTACCGTAAACTCAACAGTACAGTGATACCTCATTTTACGAACTTAATTGGTTCCCAGAAAGTGTGTGTAGGGCGAAAAGGTTGTCTGCCAACTATTTATTTCCCATAAGAAACCATTAAAAACAAGTTGTGACCATAATTTGTAAAATGGCTTCAAATGACTTCTACTGAGAGTATTTTACAAAGATTCCACCGCATAAAGGTAAATTTTACGTTTTAAGACTCGCTGTGAATATTCAGGAAGACTTGTTTTTGAGTTGGTGACGAGTCCGTACGTGACGTCACAGAAGGAACGCCCCTGACCGAAAAAAAGGACACATTGTAGCAGTCCTTCCATCACGTCAATGCATTTTGCTGTGTTTGTTTGGTCTGAAAACGTCACGTTGCACCAAAAAGAGCCAGAAGAGGGCGACCAAGCTCCATATAAGGAATTAATCAGCCTGTGGAAACAGGCTGATTAATTCTTCACAGGAGCTCGGTTGCCATTTTCTGCCTCTTTTTTGGTGATCCATTTCCCCCCAATGTTGCCTCAAAATGGAACGGAATAAATTATTTAATCGATTGCAAACATGTATGGTTTCCTCTTCAGAACTATTTGAATGATATTCATAACTGGATGTGTAACAAGAAAGCATATTCTCCGAATCTGAAGCCATTGTTTTGATTCTCCAGCAATGCCAGACGTCTTGGCGTGACATCACGAACTGGGGACGGGACTTTCCGAAAAAGCTCAATTTTTTGCAGATTTTGGACACTTTAAGTCATTTTTATTGGTGTTTTGCATTTGAATAAAAATATCATACTGCGTGTTTTTGGTATTTTAGATGCTATAAAACGTTTTTCTGATGTCAGTTAATAAACAAAAAAGTGACGTTGGTTGTCCTTTAAGGCTTAGAAAATTAGAAAGTAGAAAATTATGTTTTATGGGGACCTGGGAACTGATTATTCTTATTTTAATGGTTTCCTTTGGGAAATTTATTTTTGGGATACACACTTTTCACCTTACACACTCTGTCTGGGAACCAATTAAATTCATAAGCCAAGGTATCACTGTACCATGGAACAATTCAAAAGGCTCACCATGGAAAGTCGCTTCTCAGCACGCCGCAGATGGTTTTGGATGCCTTGGGCCGACAGGGAATAAGAGAAGCGAGACACCTTGTAGAGAATCTGGCAATGGGAGACCACGATGATCAAGACAGGAAGCAGCGTAAAGCACACGAAGGAGCAGATGACGTAGAAGGCGTCTTTGGCCGAGGTGTGGTAGCCTCGCCAGGCGATGGTGCAGGACAGTCCGTAAGGTTCGGGGACGTACTCGCCCCAACCGAAGAGCGGGAAGCTGGACCACACCGTAGCCACTAGCCAGATGATGCAGCACAGTAGTCTGATGTTGGCGGTCTGTAGCCATGCAGCTGCAAAAAAGGAAAATAACTGCTCTTGAATGATCTGCTTGTCTACTTTCCGTACAGCGTGTCCTAATCAAGACAATTACAGTCAACCGAAATAGCGACCTCTTGCCCTAAGCTTACTAAACCAACAGATAGTGATACCTTGGCTTACGAACTTAATTTGTTCCCAGACAGAGTGTGTGAGGCGAAAACTGTTTCTCCCAAAAATTAATTTCCAATAGGAAACCATTAAAATGAGAATAATCCGTTCCCAGGTCGCCATAAAACATAATTGTCTACTTGCTAATTTTTAAAGCCTTAAAACGTCACAAAATACACTTATTTTAAGTATAATAAATGTGCTATGGTATTATAATTAAAGAAATAAACTGTACTCCATACTAAACTGTATAATACCCTTTGTGACCTACCTTTGTGATGGTCGTTGATGGCTTGATGGAATGAAGTGGTCGGTTTCATCAGCATTAAACACTTGATGAGGAACGTAACCTTCTTTCACCGTCTTGAGGAAAGATCCCTTGTAGGTGCTTGCTCTGTGATAATTGTATCTAGTTCATCATCAATTGTGTTCTGTTTAGCTGGGTTGATAGCTTTTGTGTGCAGATGGCTTTTGCGGGTTGTTTGTGGAGCCTGATTGATGGGATATTTTAACCTTGCAGTCCACACTCTGCCTTTGAACTATCAAAGTTGAAACTCTCACTGTCGTCTGACTGTCTCTTTAATGTTTAAACCACCCCCCTCACTGCTGCGTTCTTGACCAATCACATGGCTTTAACCGAAGACTGGGAGCGGGGAATAGAGGACAAAAACAGTCGGCTGCCATTTTGTTGTCACTCATTGAGGCAGCTCCGTGTATGATAAAAAGTTTGTATGCCAAGGTAAAATGTTCATAAATGTAAGGTTCGTAAACTGAAAAGTTTGTAAGCCAAGGGGTTCGTGAACCGAGGTATCACTGTAGTTTGTTTCAGGGCTGTGGAAAGAAAATACAATGCATGCTGTGTAATTAATCACACCCAAACTGGTTGAACGTGAAAACACAGGAAGGTCTATATTAACTCATTCACTGCCATTCCAGAATTTATTTGGCAATTGGAAAGCATGACGTAGAGCACCAAATAAGTTAAAAATGTTTTTTTACTGATGAAAGAAGAGTATAAATTATTATTATAACGTTTCTTACGCTGCATTGATTTCCCCTATCGAAGTGGTGCGTACCCACAGTTTCAACTGTAGTACCTTATAGTGTGGTGTGCCTTATAATTGGAAAACTTTTAGATATTTATATATTATATTTAAGACACTCTTGCTGTCATATGATTTCATTTGTAGTGTTTTTTTTTCTTGCCTTAAACTGCCGTTATTATTAATTTTGCTCATATGCTAGCTAGCTATCTATTTGCTATATGTTTGCTCTCTATTAGCTATCTGGCTAGCTGGCTGGCTAGCTAGCGAGCTATTAGCTGGCTGGCTATCTTGCTAGCTATCTGGCTAGCGATCTATTAGCTAAGTATTAGCTATGTAGCTTTCTATCAGAGTTATTCCGGGTTGAGTGAACGTTGGCGCGTGTGGCTGCCGTTGCTCACCCACAGAAAAACTCATTTGCTGACTGTAAAGTGACCATGAGAGTTTTGAAAGGCGCTTATAAATGAAATGTATTCTCATTATTATTATTATTATTATTATTATTATTATTATTATTATTATTATTATTATTATTATTATTATTTAGTCCTAAAAGTCAATATTCTATGGGTTCTGAAATTTAAATGAAAATGACAAAAACCCTGGCACTGGAGTGGACACATTTTTGCACATCATCTGGCAGTGAATGAGTTGAGATTCAAACCTGGGTAGTGCAAATCATTCATGCAGTATTACTCCAAAGTTCATGATATTTCACTACATTAAATACCCACCATAAACCATGCTGTAGCATGTTTTAACGTAGCGGATGAAGCTGATGGCGGCGATGGTGAACATGCTGCACAGGCCAAAGATATAGCAGCCAAAGCCGTAGTAGATGCACGTGAGAGATTCCCCCAACCACGCGTGGTGGAAGGATGACAAGATGGAAAGCGGGTAGAAGAAGATGCAGCACAGGAAGTCCACCACGGCCAGGTTCACACACAGAAGTTCAGAGTCCACCATCTTCTTGCGGCGACGATAGCAGATCACCAGAACTATGCCGTTACCCACAGCTGATAGCAACACTGGGGCAGTCCAAAACAAGATTAGATAAAACAAAAATAACAATAACAAAACAATAACAATCGTAATAATAATCTTCTTCTTCTTTTCCTTTCAGCTTTTCCCTTCGAGGGGTCGCCACAGCAAATCAGTGTCCTCCATCTTGAGAGGTTTGATCCGCATGTTTGTTATTATAATAATAATAATAATAATAATAATAATAATAATACATTTCCTTTATAAGCGCCTTTCAAAACCCTCAAGGTCACTTTAAAGTCACAGGATAAGTTTTCCTGTGGGTGAGCAGCGGCAGCCACACGCGCCAGGGTTCACTCAACACTGAATAACTCAAATAGATAGAAAGCTAGCTAGCTAATAGATAGCTAATAGCTAGAATCTATCTATCTATCTATCTATCTATCTATCTATCTATCTAGCAGTGCTAGATAGATAGCCAATAGCTAGATATATAGCTAGCTAGCTGGATTGCCAACAGACAGCAATTTGATAGCTAGCTAGGTAGCCAGCCTGATAGCCAGCCAGATAGCTAGCTAGATATCCAGATAGCCAGCTAGATAGATAGATAGCCGGATTGCTAGATAAGTAAAAATAAGTGAAGAGAGGAAACTTTTCACACATGCACCACCGTTAGTTACTTCAGAGCAATAACCAGGGTGTGTTTTACATTTAACTTAGTAATGCTATTTTATGGATGTATATAGTTTTTAAGAAGAACACAGTGGTTGCCAACCTCTCTCACAAACGTACACTATTATGTGTTGTCAGTATTATGTGTTGAGCTTTTGTTTGAAAACAAGACTAAAGAAGAAAATCCATCCTCTAAGTGCATTGATTCAGTGTGGGGTTTGGGGGTGGGTGGGCATTAATTCATTCACTGCCATTCACGAATTTATTAGGGAATTGAAAATATGACGTAGAGGGCCATTCCTGATTTTTTTTCTTCGGGTTTTGTTATTCCTGGTTAGGGTGCCAATAGAGTGCTGGCCATGGCCTCTGTGTTTTTCCCTTCCACAAGGGGCAGCATTTCCCTTATTTTCATATTAGCGCTTTGTTCCAGCTTCAGTTGTTGTTAAAGCGCGATATAAACCAATATGTATGTACTGTATTGCATTGTATTTTGGATAGACACCCTTATTTTAAGCTCATTTAACTCCAGATCCATGTAATTTAGCAATTAACCTTTTTTATGAAATAAGAGTGTAAGGTTTCACACGCTGTATTGAATGTTTATGTGGTCCTAAAACTCAATATTCTGTGGGTCCTGGATTTTGAGTGAAAATGACAAAAACCCTGGCACCGCAGTGAACACATTTTTTCATGTTTGGCAACGAATGAATCTGACCGATTTCGATGTCTAACATCATCTTATAACTCTGGCACTATAAAAACCAATACGTATGGATTGCATTTCATTTTGGACAGTTGCCCTCATTTCAAAGTCAAATAACTCCAGACCCATGTAATGGAGGAATGAACATTTTTTTCTGGTAAAAGCATCGAATGCTTATATAGTCTTACAACTCAATATTCTGTGGGTCCTGGCATTCGAGAGACAATGCCAAAAACCCTGGCACTGGAGTGGACACATTTTTGCACGCCTGGCAGTGAATGAGTTAAGAATGAAATAATTTTCATTTAAGAAATGAATCCATTACCTGTTAGAGGTTTTTTTCAACCCCACTTGGTCCATAAAACATCAATATAGAATTTATAAGTTTCACAGATACAAAAATAACATATATATTTGTCACATGATAAATAGGCTACACTATCACATGAGGAATTTAATTTTCATTAAAAAAATGACACATTGCACAAAGACTAACATAGAAAAATAAAATATCCAGCAAATGTAATAAATTGATGCCAATTTCCAAAAAGTGTGATGAGCAAGGATGATACCATCAAATCTAAATTGCTTGAATGTGAAATAAATAAAAGGGGGCGATGCACATACCCACTGAGAGGATGGCAAGTCCCACGCATATGTCAGCGGCGGCGCTCAACTTGGACGTGAACAAAGTGTTGGTGAGGTTCTCCCAAGTGTAGTTCGTGGAGCTCCGTTCCAACATCTCTGGTTGATAGAGGAAATATAGAGAATGAACTCTTACATATACTGCATTATTTGCTAGCCACATGATCTCCTCCAAGGCGCGTGATTTGTCGCCAGGGAAACTGCACTACTTGGTAACATGCGTAAAGGGGAAAATCCTTTGAAGTAATCAATTAGTTTAAAATCGTAATGGCAATGTTGTCGTTGCTTGACAATCGCATACAGGGATGAGCAACTTGAAAATTTAGAGGGGAAGATAATTCTTCATCAGTGGTAGTCGGGTGGCAGGGGGGGGGGGGGGTCCAGGCACTTCCTAATGTGATGGATGACAAAAATGTTATTTTAAACATGCACAAAATACATAATGAAAATAGATAGATAGATAGATAGATAGATAGATAGATAGATAGATAGATAGATAGATAGATAGATAGATAGATAGATAGATAGATAGATAGATAGATAGATAGATAGATAGATAGATAGATAATGTACTTCATGGATCACACAAATTTCAATGCATGGAAGAAACACCCACTATAACTGACCACAAATGGTTTAAAGCAAATTAAAAAAAAAAAAAACTAATCACATACTCATAGACGCAAGCTTGCTTATTTTTACAAAAATAAATAACCTCAAAATTGTAATATTAATGCTGTCATATTTTTGTCCTGCATGTCATTACAGACCCACAATACATAAGGCCATCTCAGAGTGCGGTATAATCCTGTGTTTTTAACAGTCCTCTGCACTGTAACGTAAGTGAAATAAGTCAACTAAATAGAATTAAATAAATGTGTGATACACACAACAGGACAGTATTTCATTCATAAGATCACTGAAGTGCATCTCACCACACGAATGATGCTCAAGTGACATTGAAGCGCGACAGATCACAGTAAACCTCCAAAATGTTTACATCTTGAACTGGTTATTATCACGAGCCTGACAACCCGAATCCACTTTCTGTCTTTCTGCACCAAATCAACGATGGAGCGTCGCAAACGATTTACAGGCGAAATCAACACGACGCACAGTATGAATTACATCGCCCTCTTGCGGCCATTATCCTGTACTACTGCTGCTGGGAGTAAAAACACAAGCGTGTTCTATACTTGGGGTAGAAAGATAGAGTATGACTTTATTTCATGAAGAAACCTCGAGAAAAAAAAAATATCTGAGCTTACAAAACAGGTTCCATTCATTTTTCACCTCAAACGACTAAGCTTAAACATTACAGACGTTGGAATGCTGGACTGACAAAAAAGGCATCAGAGAAACTGGAAATAAAATAATCTATTCAAAGTGGAAAAAAAACAGGTGAAGACAGCCCATTTAAAAATAAATGCACCCTGACGCAACCTCTACGATCTTGGTGTTTCTTAAAGGACAACCGACACCATTTTTTTTGTTTCCTAACTGACATCAGAAAAACGTTTTATAGCATCTAAAATACCCAAAACACACAGGCTGATGTTTTTAGTCAAAAGAAAAACACCAATAAAAATGACTTAAAGTGTCCCAAAACTACCTCAAAATGACCTCGGAGATTCCGAGTTTCAGAAGATCCCTCCCCCTTGTTCGTGACGTCACACCAGGAAGTCTTCACCTTGCTCTAGAATCAAAACAATGGCTTCAGATTCGGAGAGGATGCTTTCTTGTTACTCATCCAGTTATGAATATGATTCAAATAGTTCTGAAGAGGAAAGCATAAATGTTTGCAATCGATTAAAGAAGTCCTTCCGGATCATTTTGAGGTGTCTGGGCTCCAATGTAGCGTCCCGGGAAATGCACAAAATGGCGCCCAAGCTCCGTTGGAAATGGGCTGATTTGTCTGCTGGGAATTTGTGTCAACTCGTATCAAATAGTAGTCTTGGTGCAACACACAACAATTCACCATCACGTTATTTGTGTTTCACTTCTAATTTCACCATCAACACGAAGTTTTCAGACCAAACAAAGTACCCAAAATGCATTATGTGTCGCTTTCTCGGTCAGGGGCGTTCCAGACGTGACGTCACGTCAGGAATCGTCACCAACTCGAAAACAAGACTTCCTGAATATTCAGCGCGAGTCTTAAAACGTAAAATATAGCTATATGCGGTGGTATCTTTGTAAAAATGCTCAGTAGAAGTCATTTGAAGTGATTTTACAAATAATGAACACAACTTGTCCGGAGGCGTCGGTTGTCCTTTAAATCTGAATTGCTGAATTCCAGTCCTCCGTGGCTCCGTCCTCTCTTCCAACTGTGGGACGTGTACACCGAATACAACAGGAGTGGACACAAAAAAAGTCAACAATATACTGTCGGTAACATCAAATCTTTTCTGTGAGGCGTTTACAGTCACTCAAAGTTTTATAAAATTCTGCACCCCCCTCCGCCCAATCTTTGTTCATCCCTTCCGGAGACAACATCTGAGTCCATTCAGCTGGCAGGTAGATTGCTCTCACTGGCTGCCCCGGTTATTGTTATTGCTATTCTTGTTGTTGTTCTGGACACTTAGAAGCTTGTGGCTGTTGTTCTGTTCTAGTGTGCTGTTGCTGAGCCTCAGTTCGTCCAGCTTCCTCCACAGCTCGTCGCGCTCCTGCTCCTTCTTCTTCTCCCTGGAGTGGGGAAAAAAAGCGCAGTCAAACCAGGAAAAAGTGAAAGTTTTACTTTCTGCACCCAGCCGGTGCACTTCCTGATTTCCTTTTAGTTAACGATATTGGAAAAATAAATAACATTGCATTATTTTTTGTTTCACATAAATGTTTTGGTTTTCTTGTGTTTTGATATTTCCCAATGTGAATTTAAGAAATAAAAGAGTAATTTAAAACAATAAACCAATTGGTATACAGTGATACCTTGGCTTATGAAACTAATTGGTTCCCAGACAGTAAGGCGAAAAGTGTGTATCCCCAAAAATAATTTCCCACAGAAAACAATTAAAATGAGAATAATCCGTTCCCAGGTCCCCATAAAACATAATTTTCTCCTTTCTAATTTGCGAAGCCTTAAAACTACAGAAAATATATCTTATTTTATGCATAATAAATGTGTGAGGTATTATAATTAAAGAAATAAACTGTATTGTATAATAAAGTCGTTTTATTTACCTTTGTGATGGTCGGTGATGATTTGATGAAATGGAGTTCACCATTAAACACTAGATGAGGAACGTTGCCTTCTTCTTTCTTTTTCATTTTATCTTGTACCTCACCAATTGTGTTCTGTTTAGCTGGGTTGATAGCTTTTGCATCAAGTGCACAGATGGCTTGTGCGGGTTATTTGTGGAGCATAATTGATGGGACTTTTAACCTTGCAGTCTACTCTTGTAGACTGCAAGTTTGGTAGATTCCAAACTTCACTGTTTTGTATCCATTTTTTCACTCTCTGTCGTCTGCCTCTCTTGGATTGGATTTGCCTTTATTAGTCTCGCAGTGGAGACATTTACATTTCACAGCAGCAAAGTGATGATAGGAATGAAAGTAGAAAAACAAAATGCATGAGCTGCTGGAAAGGCAGCCACTCTCGCGGCGCCGTCTTAAATTCAAAAGAACAAAAAAAAAAACATATAAAAATATAAAATATATAAAAAATATATACTCATAAATTTAACGTTCGTAAACCGAAAAGTTCGTAAGCCAAGGGGTTCGTAAACCGAGGTATCACTGTACTGGCATATTTGTATGATTAAACAAAAGTACCGTATTTTCCGGTGTAAAAGGTGCACCGGAGTATAAGGCGCACCGTATTTTAAAACCTTTTCCATTTATAAGGTGTACCAGACTATACGGCGCACCGTCAATGAATTTAAAAAGTTTTCCAAATATAAGGCACAATACATTATAAGGTGCTACAAAAGAGGCTGGGGTTGCGCACTACTATTTCTAGCGCTAACATGGAAAAAGGGGAAATGCTGCCCCTTCGTGGAAGGGAAAAAAACACAGAGGTCTGGCCAGCACTTTATCGGCACCCCAAGCAAGAAAAATCAAAACCCGAACAAATTCGGGAATGGCAGTGAATCCGCTGAATGCATCAGACAATGTGCGACGACAAGTGTGCTTAAAAAATAAATAATAATAATACTAATAATAATAGTAATAATAATAATGATAAATAAAAACATCTATAAGACATTTATGTGTGACAGACTTACTATTACTTATTACAAGCTACATCTGTGTACTGTACCGTATTTTCTGGTGCATAAGGCGAACCGGAGTATAAGGCGCACCACCAATGCATGGTGTATTCTCAAACTTTTTCCATATACAGTGAGACCTCAACTTACGGAGGTTGTTTGACAAATTGTATTAAAATAAAGTCAGCAGGAACAAAATGTAAAACATCAAAATGATCTGAATGGAAAAATTACAAAGTAGCAAAAGAAGACCAAAAGTAAAAGCCCGCCAAGGTTAAACAAACACGTACACGATGCATGCTGCAACCAAGCAGCAAACAAACAATGAATCGGCACCGGATGATCGTGCCAGGTGTCCTTTTAAGTGTCATTGATTTTAACGACCAGCACCTGCGAGGCTGCCGGCAGGGCTGACGTCGCTACCCGCTGGTCGCCAATCTGATCGGGACGACCAGCACCTGTGCAGGTGCAGGCGGGGCTGACAGCGCCCCCCGTTGGTCGCCAACCAGATCATGACAGTACCCCCCCTTCAAGGGGCTGCTTCCAGAAGTCCCAACAGTCTCCCAAAAAGGTCCACTCGCCAGGGAACGGTCGGTGGAGAGGGCAACCGCTGCCTCTCCAGCACACGACGGGCGGCGGCCTGATGGGAACGGGACTCGGCCTGGGGTAGACGAAGACGCGGCACGGATCGTCGTGGGCGTGAGTGCGATCCCTCTCGCA
Organism: Hippocampus bargibanti; assembly: GCF_051943395.1. Lineage (NCBI taxonomy): Eukaryota > Metazoa > Chordata > Actinopteri > Syngnathiformes > Syngnathidae > Hippocampus > Hippocampus bargibanti. The sequence goes on from NC_142752.1 coordinate 9,805,869, forward strand.
CGGTCACGCGACGGCGCATGGCTCTGCGTGGACGTCGAACTGCCAGGCGCAGAATGGCACCCCGTACGGCCGTATGGGACCAGGTCTCGGCCGGACGCCGACGTGGGCGTGAACTGCCCGGCTCCGGGGGAACGAGACCAGTCCAGAGCCGCTCCGGGATCCAGCGGTGAGTGGGGTCTCGGACTGACATTGACGCGGACGTTGCACGGCTCGTCGTGGATGAGACTCAATTCGTCATGCACGACGACAGCGTGGCTGGACGTGGGCGTGCAATGCCAGTCACCCAGGGTCACCCTGGACGGCCACCTGGAAGGAGGTCTCGGCCGGGCGTTTACGTGGACGTTGCGGCTCGTCGAGTGACGCGATTCAAACGCGACGAGGCTTGCGCTAACGTGGACGTAGCATAGCCAGGCACAGGGTGGAAATGAGACGGGTCCGATGTACCTGCGGGATCCGATAGTTGGCCGATTCATTCTGTCACGTTTTGCGAGGTGGTGATGGCGGGTTCGGATCCCAAAAAGCAGGCAGGAGGGAGCAGGAGGTTGTTTGACAAATTGTATTAAAATAAAGTCAGCAGGAACAAAATGTAAAACATCAAAATGATCTGAATGGAAAAAATACAAAGTAGCAAAAGAAGACCAAAAGTAAAAGCCCGCCAAGGTTAAACAAACACGTACACGATGCATGCTGCAACCAAGCAGCAAACAAACAATGAATCGGCACCGGATGATCGTGCCAGGTGTCCTTTTAAGTGTCATTGATTATAACGACCAGCACCTGCGAGGCTGCCGGCAGGGCTGACGTCGCTACCCGCCAATCTGATCGGGACGACCAGCACCTGCGCAGGTGCAGGCGGGGCCGACGGCAACCCCCGTTGGTCGCCAACCAGATAATGACAGTACCCCCCCTTCAAGGGGCTGCTTCCAGAAGTCCCAACAGTCTCCCAAAAGGTCCACTCGCCAGGGAACGGTCGGTGGAGAGGGCAACCGCTGCCTCTCCAGCATACGACAGGCGGCGGCCTGATGGGAACGGGACTCGGCCTGGGGTGGACGAAGACGCGGCACGGATCGTCGTGGCCGTGAGTGCGATCCCTCTCGCACGTTCACGCGACGGCGCATGGCTCTGCGTGGACGTCGAACTGCCAGGCGCAGAATGGCACCCCGTACGGCCGTATGGGACCAGGTCTCGGCCGGAGGCCGACGTGGGCGTGAACTGCCCGGCTCCGGTGGAACGAGACCAGTTCAGAGCCGCTCCGGGATCCAGCGGTGAGTGGGGTCTCGGACTGGCGTTGACACGGACGTTGCACGGCTCGTCGTGGATGAGACTCAATTCGTCATGCACGACGACAGCGTGGCTGGACGTGGCCGTGCAATGCCAGTCACCCAGTTTCACCCTGGACGGCCACCTGGAAGGAGGTGTCGGCCGGCCGTTTACGTGGACGTTGCGGCTCGTCGAGTGATGCAATTCAAACTCGACGAGGCTTGCGCTAACGTGGACGTAGCATTGCCAGGCACAGGGTGGAAATGAGACGGGTCCGATGTACCTGCGGGATCCGATGGTAGGCCGATTCATTCTGTCAGGGTTTTGCGAGGTGGTGATGGCGGGTTCGGATCCCAAAAAGCAGGCAGGAGGGAGCAGGAGGTTGTTTGACAAATTGTATTAAAATAAAGTCAGCAGGAACAAAATGTAAAACATTAAAATGATCTGAATGGAAAAATTACAAAGTAGCAAAAGAAGACCAAAAGTAAAAGCCCGCCAAGGTTAAACAAACACGTACACGATGCATGCTGCAACCAAGCAGCAAACAAACAATGAATCGGCACCGGATGATCGTGCCAGGTGTCCTTTTAAGTGTCATTGATTTTAACGACCAGCACCTGCGAGGCTGCCGGCAGGGCTGACGTCGCTACCCGCTGGTCGCCAATCTGATCACAAACACCTCAACTTACAAACTTTTTGTCTTACAAACGTCAAATTTATGAAAATTAAACCTAATAATAAGCACTATTTTCATAATACACACCCACCACGGCTGGCGGAGTGATCTTTGGTGGAAGCACACGACCGAACAGCACCAGAGGTTAAATTACCAACAGTCCTTATGGAAGGTAACTCTCCTTCCATAAGCCATCAACGACCATCAAAAAGGTCAATAAAACTTTATTTTACAGCACAGTTTATTTCTTTAATTAGTCGTCATGTAATGCGCTTCTCTTTCCAAACAGCAATTCCCTTTGACCTTCGACCTCCAACGCCATTCCATCAAGCCATAAATGACCATCACAAATGTAAATAAAGTGACTTTATGATACAATGCAGTGTATTTCTTTCATTACAATACAATTGCACATTTATTATACATAGAATAAGGTATGTTGTGTGTAGTTTTAAGGCTTATTTAGTTGAAAAGTATATTTTATGGAAACCCTGGAACGGATTATTCCCATTTTAATGGTTTCCTATGGGAATTTTTTTTTCGAGATACACACTTTTCGCCTTACACACTCTGTCTGGGAACCAATTAAGTTTGTAAGTTGAGGTCTCACTGTATAAGGCGCACTGGACTATGAGGCGCACCTTCACTGAATGAAAAAAGGTTTCCAAATATAATACATAAATACATACAAGTTTTCCAAATATAAAACACACCACATTATAAAGCGCTACAGTAGAGGCTGGGGTTACGTACGACATCTTCTACAGGGGTTTGAAATGGAGTTGGTGGCTTCTGAAAGTCGTTGCAAGACCTGTGGCGGCTCAATATGACTTCACATCTAAGGCGCACCTGCGTATAAGACGCAGGGTTATCTTTGGAAGATAATCAAGGCTTTTGGATGCACCTTATTCACCGGAAAATACGCCTGTGTAAGCTCTCAGTCGTACAGGAGTGGTCCATCGATGAAAAGGTTTCTTCAGCCGTCATTTGTACTTCTTTGAAGGTGTCGGACGTTCCGCTTCTCATCCAAGAGGCTTCATCAGAGAACTAAAATTTGCTGCTAGTTTTGGCCCTATATATACAGTAAAGTCTCGTTATATCGATATTCAAGGGAGTCCGAAAAAATATCGATATAACCGGGACTATCGATATATCCGACCCTGTTTGCATGTAATTTTCTCCGTGCGTGCATAGAAATAGTATCGATATAACCGGGACTATCGATATATCCGATATCGATATAACGAGACTTTACTGTATATATATATATCCCCCTACAGTCCAGAGGTGGCGGTGCCAGACCTCTGCTATGATAGGTCCCTGCTCTCAGGTTGGGGGGAGCAGAGGACTATACCCGAAGGCTACACTGATTACCTCTATTGTCCTAACTGATTAATTCTATTACTTGTCCAGACTGATTATGGGGTCTACGACTGGCCTGATTTCCCCATTTGCACTGTTATCACCTCATCAGCATAACTAAGCCTATGTTGCCTAAGAAGTGTGTTGTAAGAGGGATCCAAACTAAACATTACCCCACCATGCTAATTTAGTGAAGGGTTTTGCTGTGTTCTGAAAATAGCTTCTTTTACTCCCCCTTCAAACCATCTGGTGGTGAGGCTTAATTTTGATTGTTATTTTTAAGTATAGATGACGGCTCAAGAAACCTTTTCATCACCGGAAAATACGGTATTTATTGCCTCAGGTTCCCATGATAAAGCTCACAGTATTTTACGTCAATTTCAATTTTCAATGACAGCATTCTAAAAATAACTCTTTGAAACCAAGTCGTCTCTGTACCCGCTGCATTGAAAAAAAATGATTCTGATGCTGATTCGTTTAGACTCACCTTTGCCGGTCTGATTTATAAGAAGAGGTCAATTCATCAAAGAGAGTACAGTTCATCTCCATCAGCGTTTTCAGCACATTGTAGGCCAGAGCTACGATAGTCCTGAAATGTCAAATTTGGAAGGTTGTCAATACCTTTCATATACGATGATGCTTCATGTAAAGTGGCGTCATATGGAGTTATGTGTTCGGGAGCAACGCAACTTAAAGAGTACGTACGGATTCCAATGCTCTTTAGAGATTCTGTACAGGCTACAGAACATAAGAGGGAGGACTTTGTCGATGTTCTCCTCAATGAGGCTGAGGATGTACTCGTTATTCCAAAAGTACAGTGCTCGCTCTGCTACCTGTCAAGGCAGAAGAACAAAAACAGCAACGACCTCATGTTGTCATTTGACAGCGACTCTGGTGGTTAACAGCAAATTATTATTTTAAAATGACATTGTTAAGGACAACGCTATAACACAGGTGTCGGGAACCTCTGGCTCGCGAGACATATATGGCTATTTTGATGATCGCATCTAGCTGGCCAAAAAAACTAAATACATATTATTGCTTTTTTCGCTGTTCATTTCCTGTTTGGGCGGCAGTTGGCGGAAAGCGCAATTTTGATTGGATGATACTGACCTATGGCCATTGATGTTTAAACAGGTAAATGCCCCCGTTTATATAAGCCTGACGAGTTAAAAAAATAACGTTGAATGGACGGAAGGATTCATCTTTGTGGAGAGAAAAAGTTCTGCCGTGAGTCAGTCTAATTTGCAATGAAACAATAATAATAATAACAACAATAATAATAAGAATAATACATTTTAGTTATAAGCTCCTTTCAAATCTCTCAAGGTCACTTTACAGTCACAGGATCCGTTTTTTTGTGGGTGAGCAGCGGCAGCCACATGCGCCAGCGTTCACTCAACCCGGAATAACTCGAACAGATAAGAAGTTAGCTGGCTAGCTAATCGCTAACTAGCTAGGTAGTTTATAGAAAGCAAATAGCATATTGATAACAAATACATAGCTAGCTTTGTAGCCAGCTAGCTAGCTAATAGATAGCAAATCAATACCATGAATGAAACAGTTGAATATCAGTGGCACTTTGACAAGCCCCGTGCTAACATTAGCATCAATATACTTCTGTAAGAGACAGCAGAAAGCAAGCGTGTAAGCTAATGAGCAGTGTGCAGGCTAGCTAGCAGTAGCTTCGCCGATGGACCCGGCAAGTTGACTTTCATTCCCATTGTTTGGCTGGATTTGTCACCTGTGGCCTATTCATATTAATGGTATTATCACAAAGTTATTTTAAATAATATATTCTGACATTTTGTTGAAATCACGTGCGTGCGTGTTTATGTGTGTGTGGCTCGCACTGAAAAACATTTCTAAATATTTTACTTTTATGGCTTTCTTATTCAAAAAGGTTCACGACCCCAGCTAGAATAGAACACAAACGGAATAATTAACGCTGGCAAAAATGGAGCGTAAATTCACATTTCTGAAGAAACAAACCAACCTGAAAGTGGGGATTGGACACACATTTGGAGATCTGTTTAAACATTGGCTCCTGGATTTTTTTGAACTGCGTCGGTTCAATGACGTCCAAAATCTCCTCAATTTCACCCAGAAACATCACCTGTTTTGACAAAGATGTGAACATGAAGGCATAAGAGATGAAGGGTGATGTACTGTAATTGGTACGCCGGCATTTTTATGGACGTGCCTCTTTCTGGCTGCAAGTCTTAGGCCAAAACTTCAGCAAACCTCGGATCACCTAAAAATAAAACAAGACAACTCACTGGGGACTTCTTTAATCTTGGTCGAGGGATAATGTGTACAGTGACAGGTTTGTTATTATTTATTTATTAGATTTTTCCACCCAGTGTTTTTTTTTGTACCGGTTCAGTTAGTGTTGGATCCTTTTCCAGGAACTGGACCACACAGTACGCCAGCTGAAAGACAAGATAAGCGTCTCGAATTAATATTCACGACAGTGTAAAAGCACAAACATGACGGCAAGAGACAGCAACTACGCCAAGAAATATTTTTTTCTGTTGGCAAAAGTCACTCATATTTTCCGGATTGTATAAGAATTCAAAAATGTATTCTGGAGCCACTAGATGTCAGTATAAAGTTAGTCTTACCTGAGCATGAAAGAGGGCAAGCCCCTTCGCTGTGTGTAACGGGATGAGCACCTTCATCAGGAATTGTTTGTGCTCTGCCTTCAAAGGCAGCGCAAACCCATTGATGATACTGGAGACAAAAAACACAGTCATCACCATACCGATAGGTAGTATTTCATTACTAAAAGCAATTACAGTGATACCTCGGCTTACGAACGCTTTAGATAACGAACTTTTAGCTTTAACAACATTAATTTCGCGACAATATAATCTTGTCATATGAACTAGTTTTCAGGAAACACATGGAGCGCCACCATGGCTAGCGGACTAGTTTTCGGTGGAAGAACACCAAAACCACACGGTCGAACAGCGCCACCGTGGCTGCCGGACGACTTTTCCACACACCCTTTCTCTGAGTTCATAGATGGCAGACATGGTTTGCTATCCACCACAGGCCAGTGGTCAGCCGAAGACGACACAAAAAAAATTACAGTCGAGCAGAAGAAGGATATCATCGAAAACCACGAACCAGGTGTGCGTTTGTGTGACCTGTACCATTACGTCAAGTCCACCATTGCTACCATCCTTAAGAACAAGGAAGCTATTAAGGGTGTGTGTGTGGCTAAGGGTATTTCCGTGTTGTGTCAGCAACAGTCTCAGGCAATAGAAGAGGTTGAAAAACTTCTTTTAATTTGGATTAACGAAAAGCAGCTGGCAGGGGACCGTGTTAGTGAGGATATCATCACAGCGAAAGCATGGCAACTTCACTCCGATATCATCAAGGGGCAACTACATCAACGACCATCACAAAGGTAAATAAAATGACTTTATTATATAGTACAGTTAATTTCTTTAATTACAATACAATAGCACATGTATTATATATAAAATAAGGTATATTTTGTGTAGTTTTGAGGCTTATTTAGTAGAAAATTATGTTTTTTGGGAACCTGGAAATGGATTACTCTCATTTTTAATGGTTTCCTATGGGAAGTTAATGTTTGGAAGACACACTTTTCGCCTTACACACACTCTCTGGGAACCAATTAAGTTCGTAAGCTTAGGTATCACTGTACTTAACCAGAAGTCAAATCAAAATTAACCAAAATGAGAGCAAAGTTGATGAAAAAAAATGGAGTTGAGAGTAGGTGTCGATTGCTCTGCCTGTGTTGGCAAGATTAGACAGCACACTCACCTTCCCAGAATTTCTAGGAGCTCGGCAACCCCATTGAAGTGTTCAGTCTCATAGATGAATCTACAAGGGCAACAGGAAAATTGTTTATGTGGTACGCAACTCCCCAAAGTGTACCTTTTAAAATTGATGTTTATTATTATTTTTAACTCATTCACTGCCATTCCCGATTTGGGAATTAAAAAGCATGACATGGAGCGCCATTGCTGAATTGTTTCGGGTATTGTTTTTTTTTTTTTTTTTTTGTGCCGATAAAGCGCTGGACAGACCTCTGGCAATGTTTTCAGCATTTGCCTTTTGTACAACTGCCCACATTTCAAGCTCAGATAACTCCAGACTGATATAACTTAGGAATTAACTCTTTTTTTTCTGATGAAAGAAGAGAGTAAGTTTTTCTGATACTGAATTGAAGGTTTATGTAGTCCCAAAACTCAATATTCTGTGGGTCCTGGAATTTGAGTGAAAATGACAAAAAACCTGACACTGGAATTGACACATTTTAGCACATCGTCAGGCAGTGAATGAGTTAATGTTTTTTTCTGGACTTTCAAAGACTAAATTAATAAGTACACCTATTTTGTGAAGACATTCTCTTGTTAACTTATTCACTGCCATTCCGGAATTTATTCGGGAATTGAAAAGCATGACTTGGAAGCGCCATTCCCAAATTTGTTCGGGTATTGGTTTTTCTTTGCTTGCCGAAAAAGCGCTGGACAGACCTTTGGCAATGTTTTGCCCTCTCACGAGGCGGCAGCATTTGCCTTTTGCTGGAAAGTGTCCTTGAGAGTTTTTTTGTCCAGCCGCCCCCATTTCAAGCTCAGATAACTCCAGACCCGTGTTAATTAAGAATTAACTCTTCTTTTCTGATGAAATAAGAAAGTCTAATTTTTTGTTATGCTGAATTGAAGGTTTATGTAGTCCCAAAACTCAATATTCTGCAGGTCATGCAATTTGAGTGAAAATGACAAAAACCCTGGCACTGGAGTGGACACATTTTTGCACATCGTCTGGCAGTGAATGAGTTAATGTTGGAAATTAAAGTAGAACCCGGAAACACAGCCAATGCAACGATACGAAAACGATACTCTGCGGACAACCAAATGATTGACAAATAAGTGATTCATCTGGTGTTGAGCAAGCCATGCCTACACACTTGTGGTATGTACATACAGCGCCTGACAACGTTGACACTATTTTTACGCTGCACGGCAGATGGTCAAAGTGGGCGCATCCATGTTGCCACCCTTGCCTTTTGGAAATGACATTAAGGACGCCCCCCCCGTTTCAATCATCTAAATCCCATTGTCACGCAGCAACAGGAGCTGTAAAGACTCAACACATTGTTGGGAATGTTTGATGTCATCCATCTGCGCTTTGGTACTTTTCCGAGTTTGAAAAGCGAGAGAAATGGTTTGCGAGAATCCAAGGGTCGCAAACGTATAGAAGCATGACGACCGTCACAGCTATTATCGTTACGATGTTTATTGCTGGACAAATTAAAAGGATACTAACTAAACGCAACATATGAGTTAGCTTCCTTTCTTTGCAAGATATTTCTCATGGCTTAAAATGGAAAATGTTATATTTAGTGCCCTTTTGGATTTCTTTTCAACGCTCCCATCGAGCCCCCCGCCCCCCCCAAGACATAACATTTAGTAGTAGAATAATAATAATAATACAGTAAAGTCTCGTTATATCGATATCGGATATATCGATAGTTCCGGTTATATCGATATTTTTTCGGACTCCCTTGATTATCGATATAACGAGATTTTACTGTACATTTAATTTCTAAGCGCCTTTCAAAACTCTCAAGGTCACTTTACAGTCACAGGATAACATTTTCTGCGGGTGAACAGCGGCAGCCAGACGCACCACCGTTCACTCAACCCGGAAGTAACTGAAATAGATAGAACGCTCGCTAATATATAACTAATAGCTAGCCAGCTAGATAATTATCCAGATAGATAGCTAATAGCTAGCTAGGTAGCCAATATATAGCCAGCTAGACAGCTAATAGATCGCAAATAGCTAGCTAGCTAGGTAATAATAATAATACATTTCATTTATAAGCGCCTTTCAAAACTCTCAAGGACACTTTACAGTCACATAATAGCCAGCTAGATAGCAATAAGTCGTATACATTAGCGACGACTATCCTAAATTGTTTGGTCTTTCTCTCTGTGGGGCTGGTCTTGTTTCTTTTGTGTGTCGGTCCCAAGGGCAGGCCCGACCAACATCATGGCGGCCTGAGCTCAACTACAAATAACAAATCACGTTGGACTGACCGCAAGAAGATATTGTTAATCTGCTTCCTGATGAAGGCTCGTAACCCGAGGAACTTTCCATAAATCCGATGCAGGATGGTCTTGAGGAAGTCCCTCTCCCTTGGATCCTCGCTGTCAAACAGTTCTAGAAGCTTCAGATGGGTGCGAGAGGGTTGAAAATGTCAGTTGTTCTCCTCAATCGTGTAGGGTTTGTGCAGAAACAACACGCTGTATTTCCCCATTATAAAACAGAAAGCATGTGCGTAATAGAAGACAACTATATCACATACACCTGAAAGGTCACATCTATTTACGTCATTAAGCGTCAAGAGTCATTATTACGAGGCAGTTCAAAAGGAAATTTTCGACACCTCTTTTCCAGTTAACCTGTCATCAACGCCTCAGTGATTCGGCTGCCGGTTTATATTTATTGACATATATAGAAAAGCTATTATTTTGGAAAATTGCACCTTACGACCATCCATGTGTAGCTCTCACCCCGCACTCGCCAAATGCTTCCCATAATGCACAACGAAGCCCACTCATTCTGAACATTTCGGCAAAGGGGTAATTTTCTCTGCGGTAAATGGATATACAGTGATATCTTGGCTTACGAACTTAATTGGTTCCCAGACAGAGTGTGTAAGGCGAAAAGTGTGTATCCCAAATATTAATTTCACATAGGAAACCATTCAAATGAGAATAATCCGTTCCCAGGTCCCCATAAAACATAATTTTATACTTTCTAATTTTCTAAGCCTTAAAACTACACAAAATATACCTAATTGTATGTCTAATAAATGTGCTATGGTATTATAATTAAAGAAATAAACTGGACTGTATAATAAAGTCGTTTTATTTACCTTTGTGATGGTCATTGATGGCTTAATGGAATGCAATGGCCGGTTTTATCAGCATTAAACACTTGATGAGGAACGTAGCCTTCTTCTTTCACCATCTTGAGGAATGATCCCTTGTAGGTGCTTTCTCTGTGATAATTTTATCTATTTACTCATCAATTGTGTTCTGTTTAGCTGGGTTGATAGCTTTTTGCATCAAGTGTACAGATGGCTGGTGCAGGTTGTGGAGCCTGATTGATGGGATATTTTAACCTTGCAGTCTACACTCTGCCTTTGAACTATCAAAGTCGAAACTCTCTCACTGTTGTCTGCCTGTCTCTTTAATGTTTAAACCACCCCCTCGCCCCTTCACTGCTGCGTTCTTGACCAATCATGTGGCTTTAACCGAAGACTGGGGGCGGGAAACAGAGGACAAAAACAGTCGGCTGCCATTCTTTGTTAGGAGAACGGGCTCGTTCGTGAAGGACACATCACTCATTGAGGCAGCTCCGTGTACGAGAAAAGTTTGCATGCCAAGGTAACATTTTCATAAATGTAACTAACGTTCGTCAACCGAAAAGCTCGTAAGCCAAGGGGTTCGTAAACCGAGGTATCACTGTATATCTAAAGACTCTTATTTTGGAAAATTGCACCTTACGACCATCCATGTGTAGCTCTCACCCCACACTCGCCAAATGCTTCCCATAATGCACAACTAAGCCCACTCATTCTGAACATTTCGGCAAAGGGGCAATTTTCTCTGCAGTGAATTTGTATACGTATCTCGATACATAAGGACTTAAATTAACCAAACTGAGGGACTGGTGTATTTTGTTTTTGCCCCCGACGTCACACTTGCCACCCAAACCTCCATCCCTCCAGCCTGTCAATTTGCACCCAACTGCAGCCCTCTCATCTCTTCCTAAAGAGCAAACCAACAGGCGGCTATTTAAAGCGCCCCACGACACGCTCACATCATGGAAAATCAGTCCCGGCACCTCTGATGCAGCCAAGGCAACATTCCAGGCCCTTTGGTTCATGTGGAGCTGTGGAGTGAGGGACTCCTGCACACTGAAGACGGCGCAGATGGCTCATTCGTCCGGGCGCAAATTCCTTGGATCTTTTTACATACTCCGCTACTAGATGATTCTAATGCAGTGTCAATCTTGAGAGGGATTTACCCTTTGCCACATTTAAAGGACAACCGATGTCTCCTGATGAAGTTGTGTCCATAATTCGTAAAATGGCTTCAAATGACTTCTACTGAGCATATTTTAAAAAGATTCCACCGCATATAGCTATATTTTATGTTTTAAGACTCGCACTGAATATTCAGGAAGTCTTGTTTTTGAGTTTGTGACGAGTCCGTACGTGACGTCACTAAAGGAACGCCCCCTGACTGAAAAAAAGACACATTGTAGCAGTCCTTCCATCACGTCAATGTATTTTGCTGTATTGTTTTGAAAACCTTGTGTTGGACCCAAAAGCCGCCAGAAGAGGGTAGCCAAGCACCATATGAGGAATTTATCAGCCTATGGAAACGGAGGTGGCCACAGGAGGTCGCCATTTTGTGCCTCGTTTCTGGTGATCGTTTCTCCCCAATGTTGCCTCAAAATGGCATGGAATAAATTCTTTAATCGATTGCAAACATGTATGTTTTCCTCTTCAGAACTATTTGAATCATATTCATAACTGGATGTGTAACAAGAAAGCCTATTCTCCGAATCTGAAGCAATTGTTTTGATTCACTAGCAATGTTAGACGTCTTGGCGTGACGTCACAAACTGGGGGCGGGACTTTCTAAAAATGCCCAATTCGCAGCTCAATTTTTTGCAGATTTTGGACATTTTAAGTTGGTGGACATTTTTATTGGTGTTTTGCATTTGGATAAAAATATCATACTGCGTGTTTTGGGTATTTTAGATGCTATAAAAGTTTTTTCTGATGTCAGTTAAGAAACAAAAAAAGTGATGTCGGTTGTCCTTTAAATATCCTATTTTCCCGTGTATAAGGTGCACCCAAAAGCCTTAATTTTCTTCAAAAGACCACCCTGCGCCTTATACGCATGTGCACCTTATATAAAGTGTTGTGCCTTATACAGTCATACCGAGGCTTACCAACGCTTTAGCTTATGAATTTTTCGCCTTACAAACATTAAATTCGCAAGAATATAATCTAGTTTTCGGCGGACGAACCAAACCACACAGCGCCACGGTGGCTGGCGGACTAGTTTTTGGCAGATGAACACCAAACCACACGGTCCAACAGCACCAGTAGTAGTAGCAGTAGTTTTCAGCACCCCCTTTCTTTCAGTGCAGACGAGGCTTGTTATCGAGTGGAGTACTTTTGCTATAATGGGACCGAAAAAGACCCCACCACAGGCTAGTGTTAAGCCGAAGAGGACACAAAAGAAAATTACAGTTGAACAGAAGAAGGAGATCATCGAAAACATGAACGAGGTTTGCGTGACTTAGCATTCCAGTACCAGTATGCTAAGTTGACCACTGCTATGTGTGGCTAAGGGTGTTTCTGTGTTGTCTAAGCAACGGTCTCAGGCAATAGAAGAAGTTAAAAAACTTCTGTTGATTTGGATTAACGAAAAGAAGCTAGCATGGGACATTGTGAGTGAGAGTATTATCGCCAAGAAAGCACGGCAACTTCAAAAAGGTAAATAAAACGACTTTATTATCCAGTACAGTTTATTTCTTTAATTATGTTACAATAGCACATATATTATACATAAAATAAAGTATATTTGCGTAGTTTTAAGGCTTATTTAGGAGAAAATTATGTTTTATGGGGACCTGGGAACGGATTATTCTCATTTTTAATGGTTTCTTATGGGAAATAAATGTTTGGCAGCCGAACTTTTCGCCTGACACACTTTCTGGGAACCAATTAAGTTTGTAAGCTGAGGTATAACTGTATTTGGAAAACTTTTGTCATTCATTGAAGGTGTGCCTTATAGTACAATGCGCCTTATATATGGAAGACATTTAAAAAGACACCATTCATTGGGGTTGCACCTTGTACTCCGGTGCGGCTTATACACAAGAAAATACGGTATGCGGAGGTGTGTAGTACTTCTTCCTATGCAGTTGCGTAATATAACCCATGAAACCATGTTTACAAATGCAAAAAAACTGGACTCTTGTCCTGTAAATATCTGTTGATGCAATACAGCTACATATATCAATATACCTTTCTTGATACTTGCAAGTTTTTTACATTTTTTTATGAAACGGTTTTGCACATTTACAGTATATATCTCAGTCTGCTGACATTATTACTATGCTTAGAATATTTTGTTTTTGTATCCTTTCACACACCTCCACCCCATCCCATTTCATATGGCTGCTGTGGACTGCAAATTTTCCCATTGTGGGACGATTAAAGGTTTTCTGATTCTGATGTTTGTAAATAAGCACAATGAATGAACAAGTACAGCAAGGCCAAATATGACGTTTCTGCATTTCATACCAAGAAAAATTTATTCCGCTGGGAGAACAATCTGTGATATTTATCAAGGCCAGTCGACTTGCAGTAACTGTTTTCAAATGAAATTCCACACAAAATTGCTTACCTGAAGTACAAACTTCTGATCAATGTAGCGCTTGGCAATACTGGGCTGAAAATCTGGGTTTTCAAGGAAACGCAGTAGAAACTCGTAGACGAGCTGAAAGAGCCAACGAGGGGAGAAAAAAAACTAAGTGGTGTATATTTTTTAGAGATTTCTAATGGAGTCGTACACACTAAAATGTCAGTCCAAATTTATTTTTTGCAAATTCCCAAATATCTCTGTGGCTTCAACATAGCCCCTCCCACTGGGATTACAGCTCTACGGAGGCATAGAAGAAACAAAATCATATCCTTACTTGGATATGCGGCCATGAAGCTTCAAGAGTGGGCTCATCCTCCTCTGGGTCAAAATCTGGGTTGTCACTGGGAGCGAGGGTACGGAATATGTTTGTGCTGATCTGTGGAAAAGAATCATCGAGTTCAACACACATGAGCAAACGAGAGCGTCAAGTGAACCGGAAACATTTTTTACGACTTCTTTCTGCAGTCACCCGCCAGCTTTTTGGGGTCAATTCAAGATGAGTGACAGCTAGCATCCGTTAAAATATGAATGGCATTTTTTTCCCCCCGATTGTTGGTCTAATGTTCTTTAGCCTGAAATAAGTGCATGCCGATACATGTGAAAATGCAAATCCTTCCTGCATTTCAGATCGAGTCGACATGGCACAATCCGGGATTTTTAATACCATAGCTATGGCAACATATAGGATATCCCGGATTGTGCTGACATGACAAAACCTGTCCAGACGGGAGACACATGATCAGCCTCCATTTTGTAATCCCCTAGAGTGCACAGGCTATTTCACTGAGCAGGGGGAGAGGACATATATCTGATGGCTCCTAATGACACACAAACTGCACACTTCACGGTGGACAGTGATTATTTATTATTGTATCTATGCTTGTCTGTGACTGTAAAGTGTCCTTGAGAGCTTTGAAATGTGCTTGAAATAAAATGTATTATTATTATTATTATTATTATTATTATTATTATTATTATTATTATTCGAGGGAAAGGCTTTTTATTCTTTCAGTCCATAAATGAAAACGTTTCTTCAGCCGTCATCTGTACGTCTTTGAAGGTGTCGGACGTTTCGTTTCTCATATGAAGAGCTTCGTCAGCGAACTAAAATTATGCTGGTACGTCCAAATTCTTCAAAGAAGTCCAGATGACGGCTGAAGAAACCTTTTCATCGATGGACCACTCCTGTATGTATGACTGAGAGCCTACGCTGACCTTTTGGTCCATATTTTTTTCAGGTTTGTGTTCCGAAGCAGGTGTGCGGCTCTGTATTGCACAAATGGGAAAGACCTTTTTAAACGGATGCATGGGGGGGTTATCAGTCAATGGAGGGCAGTTGTGATGGCATGAATTTCTCAACGGGCAATCGGGGTCAATGAACAATTTGGAAAAAACTAGTGTCCCATCCCTCTATTTGAAATTGTCTACTGACCATCGTAGTGATATCAGGGTACGCGGATTCAACAAGCACGCCTCTGTTGGTGGACACATAGTCAACCAGCTCGTTCAGTGTGGCCCTCTTGATCTCCTTGTTCTTCAGATCCGTCACAGAGTCCAGGAAGTCAAAGAGCATGCAGCACTGCTGGAGTTTCTGGGTGAAAAGTTCCTGCTGCTCAGTGGAAGGAGCGTCTGAAATCAAACAAAGGGAGGAAATAGAGGAAACTGAGAGAGCGCTCACCACTGCCAACATTGAATGACTAAATGAAAGAAAATGTTTCCAGTGGTTGTCCTACAGACAAACATTTTTCTTTCCTTCCTTGATAGTCTATACCAGGGGTCGGGAACCTATGGCTGTCTTACTCTAGAATCCGCATGTAGAAAAGTACCAGTCACCAAATTATAGCCATTAAAAAAAACACATCACAAGGTTGAAGTAAACGTAAACTGTGCAAAGACCTGAAATAGACCGATGTGTGTTAATTAACCAAAGTGCATGGGTTTCAAACTCTGAGGCAATTTTCTGGTGAGGGTGTACTGCCAATAATCTCAATCATCATTACTAGAATATCGCCATGCTTTAAAAAAAAAAGAAAAGAAAAACAAAAAAAAGTGGTTTCTATACAAGACACAAATGTGCACGGATTTCCAGTGTACAAAAGTGCATTAAGAATCTTCTAAGGTGCAGCAACTCAAATAGATAGAAAGCTAGCTAGCTAGCCAATAGAGAGCTAATAGCTAGCGGCCTAGATAGCTAGCAAGCCAGCTAGATAGATATATTGTGTAGAGAATACATAGCTAGCTAGATTGTCGGCCAGGGAGCTAGATAGCAAATAGCTTGCAATATAGCTAATTAGATAGCGAGATAAATAAATAAATAAATATTCACACTAAATGCTGATTTGATACCATCACCCTCCTGAATCAGCTGTATCAATAAATATTTTATTTGAGTATAATAATTCTGGTTGTCGATGGAGCAACCCTTGTGAGGAAAAAAACTAATCAGACAATGGATGAATGGAAAATTCGACCAGTTCTGGTAAAAGATTAGCCCATCAATCCTGATGACAATGAAACAATACCATCGATGAAACAGTCGAATATCAGTGGCACTTTGACAAGCCCCACACTAACATCTGTGAGAGGCAGCAGAAAGCAAGTGTGGCAGCTAATGAGCCATGTGCAGGCTAGCTAGCAGTAACTTCACGTATGGACCTTTCATAACTTTACTGTTGTTAAATATAAATTTTTCCACTGTGAGACGAATAAAGGTACATCCAATCCAATCCAATCCAAGTTGACTTTCATTTCGATCGTTTGGCTGGATTTTTACCAAAGATAAGGAACGGAAAACCATTCATGTTAATGGTGAGTACTATCACCATGTTATTTTGAATAACACATTCTGACATTTTGTTGAAAAGTGGCCGCGCGTGCGTGCTTGTTTGCATGCGTGCGCGCGTGTGTGGCCCTCACAGTAAAACATTTCTAAATATTTTACTTTTATGGATCAATGAGTCAAAAAGGTACACATTTTGCCTGGCTTGTTCAAATCTGCCACAAAAAGTGTGGCATCAACAATACATAAGTTAGTCACACTGGTGACGATATTGAGCCAGGCAGAGACAGCCTTGTCATTCCCGGCTTTGACTGTAAAGCCTTTTATGGATTAGACTGTGAGTTTACGTCTGTGGTTATTAAAGCTGTCCAACCCAGCCAAGCTATTAACAGCATTTGGAAGCCACCCAGACAGCTACACTACACACTGATGTTATGTTTGGGTGCAGCATAGGTAATCACTGGGGCCAAGTGACAGCATCCCGCTGAGAGGAGCATTGCTCGCGGTTCGGTCACTTTGTAGAAGGTCAAAGACTTGGAAGATGAGTTAGACATGCTTATTCCTGCATTCTGCAACTATGGTAACGAAGGATTTAGAGCAAAGCTGATAGTTCAAATTTGTGGTTCAAGAAATAGTTAAGCTTCCGAATCGACACTCAGGCAACAGTCGTCCAGTTGAGCCTTTGTGCCAAAAAATCTTCAAAGACAAGCAGCGTATTCTTCTGAATGAGTCGGCTCAATATAATGGCGTCTGGCACGGATTTTGACAATCTCTTGGGAGCAGAGGGTGGATGTATTCAAAGTGCATTGCAGGAAGGTTTGACTGATAGCATATGTCGATTTTAACCTGAATTTGAAGTCAAAGCTTATTTTTGAGGCTATTATGTCACACTACTGGACCATGCTTTCTAGGAACCACCAAAATCTGTGTGTCAAGGTGCAACTTTAACCAATCACAGAGTAATGCAGTGATTTACACCACAAAGCAGCCAGAACCATGTTGAGAGGGGGACAGGAGGAGGAGGGGAAAACAATCAGCGGATGGTTTTGACATGTGACAGAACACTTATGCAACAGCGAAGGTCACGGTGCTTCCCACAGTGACATTAGAAAAGATGTGATGACCTGATGCATAAATGGGAGATGTATAACAAGAAAAAAAATATTCATAACTGTCTTATCATTTTAAAGAGCCATTTGTTCCTGTATATGCACAATTCACAATCATAATAAAAACAATTCTGAACTAGCTATCTATTCGCGAGCTATTAGTTATCTATTCGCTAGCTAATGGCTATCTATTTGCTGGCTAATAGATATCTACTCGCTAGCTAATAGCTATTCGCTGGCTAATAGTAATCTATGGATATCTATCTATCTAGCACTGCTAGCTAGTTAGATAGCGAGATTCTAGCTGTTAGCTATCTATAAACAGTAGCCAAAATGGAACTGTATAGTGCCACTTAGCAGTTTTTTTTTTGGCAACGATACTAGTGCAGCGTGTTCTACCGGAAACAAATTCCTTGTGTGTTCTACATACTTGGCAATAAAGATGATTCTGATTCTGATTAGCTAGCTAGCTAGCTTTCTATCTATTTAAATTATCCCGGGTTGAGTGAACGCTGGCGCGTGTGGCTGCCGCTGCTTGTGTTCCGAAGCAGGTGTGCGGCTCTGTATTGCACAAATGGGAAAGACCTTTTTAAACGGATGCATGGGGGGGTTATCAGTCAATGGAGGGCAGTTGTGATGGCATGAATTTCTCAACGGGCAATCGGGGTCAATGAACAATTTGGAAAAAACTAGTGTCCCATCCCTCTATTTGAAATTGTCTACTGACCATCGTAGTGATATCAGGGTACGCGGATTCAACAAGCACGCCTCTGTTGGTGGACACATAGTCAACCAGCTCGTTCAGTGTGGCTCTCTTGATCTCCTTGTTCTTCAGATCCGTCACAGAGTCCAGGAAGTCAAAGAGCATGCAGCACTGCTGGAGTTTCTGGGTGAAAAGTTCCTGCTGCTCAGTGGAAGGAGCGTCTGAAATCAAACAAAGGGAGGAAATAGAGGAAACTGAGAGAGCGCTCACCACTGCCAACATTGAATGACTAAATGAAAGAAAATGTTTCCAGTGGTTGTCCTACAGACAAACATTTTTCTTTCCTTCCTTGATAGTCGATACCAGGGGTCGGGAACCTATGGCTGTCTTACTCTAGAATCCGCATGTAGAAAAGTACCAGTCACCAAATTATAGCCATTAAAAAAAACACATCACAAGGTTGAAGTAAACGTAAACTGTGCAAAGACCTGAAATAGACCGATGTGTGTTAATTAACCAAAGTGCATGGGTTTCAAACTCTGAGGCCATTTTCTGGTGAGGGTGTACTGCCAATAATCTCAATCATCATTACTAGAATATCGCCATGCTTTAAAAAAAAAAGAAAAGAAAAACAAAAAAAGTGGTTTCTATACAAGACACAAATGTGCACGGATTTCCAGTGTACAAAAGTGCATTAAGAATCTTCTAAGGTGCAGCAACTCAAATAGATAGAAAGCTAGCTAGCTAGCCAATAGAGAGCTAATAGCTAGCGGCCTAGATAGCTAGCAAGCCAGCTAGATAGATATATTGTGTAGAGAATACATAGCTAGCTAGATTGTCGGCCAGGGAGCTAGATAGCAAATAGCTTGCAATATAGCTAACTAGATAGCGAGATAAATAAATAAAGAAATATTCACACTAAATGCTGATTTCATACCATCACCCTCGTGAATCAGCTGTATCAATAAATATTTTATTTGAGTATAATAATTCTGGTTGTCGATGGAGCAACCCTTGTGAGGAAAAAAACTAATCAGACAATGGATGAATGGAAAATTCGACCAGTTCTGGTAAAAGATTAGCCCATCAATCCTGATGACAATGAAACAATACCATCGATGAAACAGTCGAATATCAGTGGCACTTTGACAAGCCCCACGCTAACATTAGCATCAATATACATCTGTGAGAGGCAGCAGAAAAAAAAAAAAAAAAAAAAAAAAAAAAAAAAAAAAAAAAAAAAAAAAAAAAAAAAAAAAAAAAAAAAAAAAAAAAAAAAAAAAACCCCCCCCCCCCCCCCCCCCCCCCCCCCCCCCCCCCCCCCCCCCCCCCCCCCCCCCCCCCCTGTGGTTATTAAAGCTGTCCAACCAGCCAAGCTATTAACAGCATTTGGAAGCCACCCAGACAGCTACACTACACACTGATGTTATGTTTGGGTGCAGCATAGGTAATCACTGGGGCCAAGTGACAGCATCCCGCTGAGAGGAGCATTGCTCGCGGTTCGGTCACTTTGTAGAAGGTCAAAGACTTGGAAGATGAGTTAGACATGCTTATTCCTGCATTCTGCAACTATGGTAACGAAGGATTTAGAGCAAAGCTGATAGTTCAAATTTGTGGTTCAAGAAATAGTTAAGCTTCCGAATCGACACTCAGGCAACAGTCGTCCAGTTGAGCCTTTGTGCCAAAAAATCTTCAAAGACAAGCAGCGTATTCTTCTGAATGAGTCGGCTCAATATAATGGCGTCTGGCACGGATTTTGACAATCTCTTGGGAGCAGAGGGTGGGAATGTATTCAAAGTGCATTGCAGGAAGGTTTGACTGATAGCATATGTCGATTTTAACCTGAATTTGAAGTCAAAGCTTATTTTTGAGGCTATTATGTCACACTACTGGACCATGCTTTCTAGGAACCACCAAAATCTGTGTGTCAAGGTGCAACTTTAACCAATCACAGAGTAATGCAGTGATTTACACCACAAAGCAGCCAGAACCATGTTGAGAGGGGGACAGGAGGAGGAGGGGAAAACAATCAGCGGATGGTTTTGACATGTGACAGAACACTTATGCAACAGCGAAGGTCACGGTGCTTCCCACAGTGACATTAGAAAAGATGTGATGACCTGATGCATAAATGGGAGATGTATAACAAGAAAAAAAATATTCATAACTGTCTTATCATTTTAAAGAGCCATTTGTTCCTGTATATGCACAATTCACAATCATAATAAAAACAATTCTGAACTAGCTATCTATTCGCGAGCTATTAGTTATCTATTCGCTAGCTAATGGCTATCTATTTGCTGGCTAATAGATATCTACTCGCTAGCTAATAGCTATTCGCTGGCTAATAGTAATCTATGGATATCTATCTATCTAGCACTGCTAGCTAGTTAGATAGCGAGATTCTAGCTGTTAGCTATCTATAAACAGTAGCCAAAATGGAACTGTATAGTGCCACTTAGCAGTTTTTTTTTTGGCAACGATACTAGTGCAGCGTGTTCTACCGGAAACAAATTCCTTGTGTGTTCTACATACTTGGCAATAAAGATGATTCTGATTCTGATTAGCTAGCTAGCTAGCTTTCTATCTATTTAAATTATCCCGGGTTGAGTGAACGCTGGCGCGTGTGGCTGCCGCTGCTCACCCACAAGAAAAAACTTATCCTGTGACTGTAAAGTGACGTTGAAGTTTGAAAAGCGCTTATAAATAAAACATATTACAGTAAAGTCTCGTTATATCGATATCGGATATATCGATAGTCCCGGTTATATCGATACTATTTCTATGCACGCACGGAGAAAATTACATGCAAACAGGGTCGGATATATCGATAGAAAAAACTAGTGTCCCATCCCTCTATTTGAAATTGTCTACTGACCATCGTAGTGATATCAGGGTACGCGGATTCAACAAGCACGCCTCTGTTGGTGGACACATAGTCAACCAGCTCGTTCAGTGTGGCTCTCTTGATCTCCTTGTTCTTCAGATCCGTCACAGAGTCCAGGAAGTCAAAGAGCATGCAGCACTGCTGGAGTTTCTGGGTGAAAAGTTCCTGCTGCTCAGTGGAAGGAGCGTCTGAAATCAAACAAAGGGAGGAAATAGAGGAAACTGAGAGAGCGCTCACCACTGCCAACATTGAATGACTAAATGAAAGAAAATGTTTCCAGTGGTTGTCCTACAGACAAACATTTTTCTTTCCTTCCTTGATAGTCGATACCAGGGGTCGGGAACCTATGGCTGTCTTACTCTAGAATCCGCATGTAGAAAAGTACCAGTCACCAAATTATAGCCATTAAAAAAAACACATCACAAGGTTGAAGTAAACGTAAACTGTGCAAAGACCTGAAATAGACCGATGTGTGTTAATTAACCAAAGTGCATGGGTTTCAAACTCTGAGGCCATTTTCTGGTGAGGGTGTACTGCCAATAATCTCAATCATCATTACTAGAATATCGCCATGCTTTAAAAAAAAAAGAAAAGAAAAACAAAAAAAGTGGTTTCTATACAAGACACAAATGTGCACGGATTTCCAGTGTACAAAAGTGCATTAAGAATCTTCTAAGGTGCAGCAACTCAAATAGATAGAAAGCTAGCTAGCTAGCCAATAGAGAGCTAATAGCTAGCGGCCTAGATAGCTAGCAAGCCAGCTAGATAGATATATTGTGTAGAGAATACATAGCTAGCTAGATTGTCGGCCAGGGAGCTAGATAGCAAATAGCTTGCAATATAGCTAACTAGATAGCGAGATAAATAAATAAAGAAATATTCACACTAAATGCTGATTTCATACCATCACCCTCGTGAATCAGCTGTATCAATAAATATTTTATTTGAGTATAATAATTCTGGTTGTCGATGGAGCAACCCTTGTGAGGAAAAAAACTAATCAGACAATGGATGAATGGAAAATTCGACCAGTTCTGGTAAAAGATTAGCCCATCAATCCTGATGACAATGAAACAATACCATCGATGAAACAGTCGAATATCAGTGGCACTTTGACAAGCCCCACGCTAACATTAGCATCAATATACATCTGTGAGAGGCAGCAGAAAGCAAGTGTGGCAGCTAATGAGCCATGTGCAGGCTAGCTAGCAGTAACTTCACGTATGGACCTTTCATAACTTTACTGTTGTTAAATATAAATTTCTCCACTGCGAGACGAATAAAGGTACATCCAATCCAACCCAATCCAAGTTGACTTTCATTTCGATCGTTTGGCTGGATTTTTACCAAACATAAGGAACGGAAAACCATTCATGTTAATGGTGAGTACTATCACCATGTTATTTTGAATAACACATTCTGACATTTTGTTGAAAAGTGGCCACGCGTGCGTGCTTGTTTGCATGCGTGCGCGCGTGTGTGGCCCTCACAGTAAAACATTTCTAAATATTTTACTTTTATGGATCAATTAGTCAAAAAGGTACACATTTTGCCTGGCTTGTTCAAATCTGCCACAAAAAGTGTGGCATCAACAATACATAAGTTATTCACACTGGTGACGATATTGAGCCAGGCAGAGGCAGCCTTGTCATTCCCGGCTTTGACTGTAAAGCCTTTTATGGATTAGACTGTGAGTTTGCGTCTGTGGTTATTAAAGCTGTCCAACCTAGCCAAGCTATTAACAGCATTTGGAAGCCACCCAGACAGCTACACTACACACTGATGTTATGTTTGGGTGCAGCATAGGTAATCACTGGGGCCAAGTGACAGCATCCCGCTGAGAGGAGCATTGCTCGCGGTTCGGTCACTTTGTAGAAGGTCAAAGACTTGGAAGATGAGTTAGACATGCTTATTCCTGCATTCTGCAACTATGGTAACGAAGGATTTAGAGCAAAGCTGATAGTTCAAATTTGTGGTTCAAGAAATAGTTAAGCTTCCGAATTGACACTCAGGCAACAGCCGTCCAGTTGAGCCTTTGTGCCAAAAAATCTTCGAAGACAAGCAGCGTATTCTTTTGAATGAGTCGGCTCAATATAATGGCGTCGGGCACGAATTTTGACAATCTCTCGGGAGCAGAGGGTGGAGCGAACTATATGTATTCAAAGCGCATTGCAGGAAGGTTTGACTGATAGCATATGTCGATTTTAACCTGAATTTGAAGTCAAAGCTTACTTTTGAGGCTATTATGTCACACCACTGGACCATGCTTTCTAGGAACCACCAAAATCTGTGTGTCAAGGCGCAACTTTAACCAATCAAAGAGTAATGCAGTGATTTACACCACAAAGCAGTCAGAACCATGTTGAGTGGAGGGGGACAGGAGGAGGAGGGGAAAACAATCAGCGGATGGTTTTGACATGTGACAGAACACTTATGCAACAGCGAAGGTCACGGTGCTTCCCACAGTGACATTAGAAAAGATGTGATGACCTGATGCATAAATGGCAGGTGTATAACAAGAAAAAAATATTCATAACCGTCTTAACATTTTAAAGAGCCATTTGTTCCTATATAGGCACAATTCACAATCATTAAAAAAACAATTCTGAACTAGCTATCTATTCGCAAGCTATTAGTTATCTATTCGCTAGCTAATGGCTATCTATTCGCTGGCTAATACATATCTACTCGCTAGCTAATAGCTATTCAATGGCTAATAGTAATCTATGGATATCTATCTAGCACTGCTAGCTAGTTAGATAGCTAGATTCTAGCTGTTAGCTATCTATTAGCTAGCTAGCTAGCTTTCTATCTATTTAAATTATTCCAGGTTGAGTGAACGCTGGCGCGTGTGGCTGCCGCTGCTCACCCACAAGAAAAAACTTATCATGTGACTGTAAAGTGACGTTGAAGTTTGAAAAGCGCTTATAAATAAAACATATTATTATTATGAGAAATTGAACATTTCTTTTGTAAGCTAAGATGTGACACAATCTATTCTGGCCAATAGTCTGCAGAATTATTTGCAATCATTTCATTTTCTGGTTATTCATAAAATGACAGATATAGCCGATGAACAATAACAACTGGTAACAGTCAAACTTGGACTAAACATACCGTGCATGTGTTTGAAGTTTATTTTTTTTACCTTAATGTCTCTCTAGACGACTTTAGAGTATAAAATGTATTTCCCTCTCAACAACGTGATGCTATTTTGGTCTTTAGAATACAGATACATTAGTGCACAAACTCCTCGGGGTGCTTCAGAACGAAAAACAGATTTGCATGAAAGTTCTATTGGTGTGCATAGGAGTCGACAATAAAAGTGGCACAATTAATCCAAGTAAAAAAAGCCTGGCACGGTTCTTTACACGCCAATGAAAAGCCATGAAGAAAAACAAAATACCCCCCAAAATCTAAAAGTGATGTCACACATACAAAAAGTACGGGGTGTTACGGCTACCGATGAAGCATGCCTGGTTCGATAACGAACAACTGAACTCCTCGTTCCTCTTTTAATGACGCAGCGTGTTTTTGTATACAAGTCAGAACGTGTGTTTGAAAGACTGAGAGGTATTCATGAGAAAACAACATCGGTTGTAAACAGATATTGCATAGATGAAGGTTGTGAGCTATTGCTGTCTTCACTTGACTGTAATGATTTCGGAATCACAGAAAAAAAGTGTGCATAAAACGCATCAGCGTTTTATTTTTAAAACGCAGCATATGGAGAGAATGTGAAAAAAAAAGATATTTTGTTGTGGTCATTCCCCTTTGAATCTGTTCTACTGCTAGGTAATGTGCGTCTCAGGTTAGATCTGATTCCCAGCGTGTTCAGGTCTTTTCTGGCCTTTTCCCATGTAAAATAGTACAGGTGAGGCAAGACACCTCAGCAAAATATTTGCAGGTTGGGAGCACATACCTCGAAAGGGGAAAATTTCAACATCTTGTTAAAGCACTGAAATCACACAATGGGAACTGTGCCTTTGGCAATGTTGGGTGCAGTTGATTTTGCCATTTCAGGCAATAGAAACAGGCTTCTTTCTATTGTATCTGGTCAGTTTTGAACTGCAGAAACCCAAAAAATGTCATGCCCAAAATGGATTCATAATCCAGTTCGAGTTTGTATGACATTAAAAAGATGTATGTAAAATAATGTAGATAAAAATGTATAAATAGGTTACTGGGCACTACTGGACACCTGTGACATAATTATCAAAACATGTCTCATGTTAGCAGAAGCACTGCATAGGAGAATGTGTCAAAGTTATGCAACAAATTTCCATTTTAGCATCCAATATTTCGGCAACCTACTGCAGCAGAGGTCAACCCACCCCCATGGGAAACAGATATTCAATACGCCGATGGTGCAGTTGTAGCACGGTGGCCGCTGTTGTTACAACACGGAGACAAAAAAAGGGTATACTGTAATCAGAAATTAGTAGGTCACACAAGTCCCACCTTTGATGTGTATATAAACTGCAAACACGTTTTTTTTAACTGTCGGTCGTTTACAAAGGGGTCAGTGGTTTTGCTGTAATAGCAATTACGGTAGCAAGCAAATTATTAAATTTCACATATTTTGTGATGTGAATGATTGTTTTGAGAATGCAGTCAAAAATAATAATAATAATAATAATAATACATTTAATTAATAAGCACCTTTCAAAACTCTCAAGGTGACTTTTCAGTCACAGCATAAGTTTTTCTGTGGGTGAGCAGAGGCAGCCACACGCGCCAGTGTTCACTCAACCCGGAATAACTCAAATAGATAAAGCAAGATATCTAGATAATGCATAGCTAATAGATAGCCAGATAGCTAATAGATAGCAAATAGATAGCTAGCTAGCATATGAGCAAAATTGATAACATCAGTTTAAGACAAGAAAAAAAATTAAACACTACAAATGAAATCATATGACAGCAAGAGGGTCTCAAATATGGTATAATATATAAATATGTAAAAGTTTTCCAAGTATAAGGCACACCACATTATAAGGTGATACAGTAGAAACTTGGGGTACGCACTACTTCTTCTACCTGGGGAAATGGAGGCGATGGCTGCTGACAGTAGTTGCGAGACCTGTTAAGGATCAATATTACATATCATATAAGGTGAACCTTCATATAAAGGCGCAAGGTCATCTTTAGAAGAAAATCAAGATTTTGGGTGTGCCTTATACAATGGAAAATACAGAACTTGATATTGAATTTAACAAACTGGCATTTTTTTGTCTGATTTTTACAAAAATGTATCAATTTTTTATAAAATCGAATCAGGCCTCGAGGGACTAATTTACTATATTTATTCGAGTATAACGTGCAAGATGTTCTACCTAAAAAGAACTCAAAGTTTGGGTGCGCATTATAAACGAGACCTGGGAAAAAAAATCTCATATATAGTTAATGCTTTATCCCTTCCAAGAGGGGGCAGCATTTCCATGGCTATTCTCACCCTTTAGTTTCGATTCTCGGAAAGACCCGGATCATGTGCATTCCTTTTTTTTAAATTGTTGATGATGTTTTGATTCAGTGTTTACGTTGTCAATAAAAGATTTTTATCACGATACTTGGTCTGGGTCGAGCAAAAGTGAAAAAAATTATATCGATTTTCAATTGAAAATTAGGGGTGCGCGTTTTACATGTGTAACACCTTCAACTTTGGAAGTTGCACAGTATTGCTCTGGGAAATGTAACCGTAAATTCATACCAAATTCCTTTTTTTCCCCTTGAAAATGACCAACAAGCTGAAGACTTTAAATTTACAGGACACGCTTTGTGGGAGAAGTATAAAAAGATTATTCAAAGTTGTACTTGGGAAATTTATAATGACCAGTTTGGACTGTGAAAAAGCATAAACTGCCACTCTCATCGTAAAAATATGATTGTTAGTTAATATGTAACAAACCTTCATACAACACTTCAGGAAACTCCGCCATACAAAAACTCTTTGGCATCCATCCCCGCCCCTGTGAGTATCTATCAACATTTCAACGAACCAACTGAGCAGAGTGAAACCAAAACAAAACGAATATGCTGGTCGAGTGACCTCTGGACAAGCAGCTTCCCATCTTGTCGCAATGTCGCAAATTGTGATTTTTGTTAAGGGGAGTTGTAAGGTCCAAATTCGAATGATAATCAATGACAGGTTAATAATAAAAAAAAGGGTTGAGGGTGATCGGCATTACGATGAAGGGACTTGCTCTCCACAAACAAAATCCCTGAATGTCAATCTCTAATTACTTTCCACGCAAAGGATTGAATTTGGAAAAACGAGTGTGACTCTTTCGAAAGCAGAGTAAAACCACAAATGGACATCAAGTAGTTGCTGTACCGGTTCGATGGCATGGTTGTAGCGGTTGACAAAAAGAATCTACTTCACGTGTACAATGTGCTCACTGTAAGCATGCTGGTACAGTCATCCTTGAAAGCAGGTTAAAAGGCCAGCCAGACAAAACAGCGACAGAAGACAAATGCTCCAGTCGATACCCAAGTTAGTCGTGCGTAGCCTTCGCTACACGCTGACTTATATATATATATATATATATACACACACACACACACACACACACACACACACACACACACACACACACACACACACACACACACACACACAGTAAAGTCTCGTTATATCGATATCGGTTATATCGATAGTACTGCTTATTACGATACTATTTCTATGAACTCAAGGAGAAAATTACATGCCCGCAGGATCGGATATATCCATAATCCGGTTATATCAATATTTTTTCCGACTCCCGAGAATATCGATATAACGAGACTTTACTGTATATATAAAACATTCAGTCTATTGGCATCGAACAAGGTCCAATAAAAAAAGGTTGCATCGAAAGGATAAATAATGCTCAGTCAAAGAGTTATACAGTGATACCTCAGCTTACGGACACCGAGAAAACATGGCAACTTCACTTGGATATCATCAATATATCATTATACAGTACAGTTTATTTCTTTAATTACAATACAATAGCACATTTATGATACATAAAATAATGTAAATTTTGTGTATCGATGAAAAGGTTTCTTCAGCCGTCATCTGTACTTCATTGAAGGTGTCGGACGTTTCGCTTATTATCCAAGAAACTTCATCAGAAAACTAAAGTCTTACTGGTAGTTTATGACCTATATATATATATACATATATATCCCTACTGTCCAGACAATGCGGTGCCGGACTCTGCTATGATAGGTCCCTGCTCTCATGTTGGGGGGAGCAGGGGACTACTCCCTGCAGCTGCTCCACTGATAGTTCCTGTCGTTCTGACTAACGACTGGCTTGATTGCCCCACTTCGACCGGTATCACCTCATCAGTATTACGAATCCTATGTTGCCTAAGCAGGCTATTGTATGAACGATCCAAATTGAACCTCACCCCGCCAAACCGGTTTAATGAAGGATTTAGTTGTTTGATGAAAATCGCTTCTTTTACTCCCCTTTCAAACCATCTATGTTCTTTCGCTAAGATTTTAACCTCATTGTCGTCAAATGAGAGGTTTTGACGTAATTTAAAGCTTTTGTGTAGTTTTAAGGCTTATTTGGTAGAAATTTATGTTTTATGGGGACCTGGAAACGGATTATTCTCATTTTTAATGGTTACCTATGGGAAATTAATGTTTGGAAGAATCACTTTTCACCTTACACACACTTTCTGGGAACCAATTAAGTTCATAAACTGAGGTATCATTGTAATTTCCATCGTGTATATTAAGACCAGTATAAAGTCATTTAATGAATCACAACAAGTATTCATTCAAAATCACTTAGCCATTTTTTTCCGTGTGCAATTTCTCCGTGCAGTATAATCAAAAAGGAGCTAACGGGCAGGCTCAGCCTCAAGCACATTCCTCTAACAGTCTTAACAGATTGAGCTTAACACATCGTGATCTGGCTTCACGTAATCTGAACGCTTCTCATGAGGGCAAATTGACACCATTCCTTTTCAAGATGCCCACGTTTGTTTTTCATTTTCAGGGAGCCTCTAGGACACAGGTGTCAAAGTCAATGCCCGCGGGCCAAATCCGGCCCGCCACATCATTTTTTTCGGCCCGTGAAAGCAAGTCAAATTTGTTAAATTCCATGATGATTGCTAAAATGTGACCCAAAATTTCATATTTTTGGATGTCAACCACAATAAGTCATTATTCTTGACTTCAGATTTGAAAACGAGTTATTCATTAATTTGCTGTGTGCTCTATATGTAATATTTGAAGGGATTTAAACATTCTAATGGGTTCCCCAAATTCATAACGGCCCTCGAGAGGAAACCATAACTACAATGTGACCTGCGGCAAAAAATGACTTTGACACCCCTGCTCTAGGAAGATGGAAACCAAGTACTTCTGACCTGGCGCCCATGGGAAGCGGTGTGCCTGGTCCTTGACATTTAAGTACAGCTCAAAAGCCACATTTTATGAGGCTAATGGAGCTAAACAGTGAACAAGTCAAGCCTAAATGTCTGTTACCCCTGATTAGGAGTGGAGAAAAACAACATTGTGATCATTACAAATCGTGCACGTAGGATTCCTTTGTGATGAGTTCACACAAAGAATATGTACCTGGAGCAAATTCAACCTTACTATGGAATGCAGATGAATTACAGTGACCAAAGGTGCAAAATAATTGAAGAAGATGGTACGGGTGTGAAAGAATGCTAATGTCGCAAAAAGCTTTAAAGGACAACCGACACCATTTTTTGTTTACTGACATCAGAAAAACGTTTTATAGCATCAAAAATACCCAAAACACGCAGGCTGATATTTTTAGTTAAATGAAAAACACCAATAAAAATGACTTAAAAAAGTTTCAGTTTCAGAATGTCCCACCCCCTTGTTCGTGACGTCGCGCCAATACGTCTTGTCTTGCTCGAGAATCAAAACAATGGCTTCAGATTCGGAGGAGATGCTTTTTGTTACTCATCCAGTTATGAATATGATTCAAATAGTTCTGAAGAGGAAAGCATAAATGTTTGCAATTGAATAAAGAAGTCCTTCCGTCTCATTTTGAGGCGTCTGGACTACACTGTAGCATCCCAGAAAATGCACAAGATGGCGCCCGAGCTCTGTTGAAAATGGGCTGATTTGTCTGCAGGGAATTTGTGTCAGCTAGTATCAAATCGTAATTTTGGTGCAACACACAACGATTCACCATCGCGTTGTTTATGTGTTTTCCTTCTAACTTCGCCATCAACACAGATCAACACGAAGTTTTCGGACCAAACAAAGTACCCAAAATGCATTGTGTGTCGCTTTCTCGGTCAGGGGCGTTCCAGACATGACGGCAGGCATCGTCACCAACTCAAAAACAAGACTTCCTGAATATTCAGCGCGATTCTTCAAATGTAAACTATAGCTATATGCCGTGGAATCTTTGTAAAATACGCTCAGTAGAAGTCATGTGAAGTTATTTTACAAATTATGGACACAACTTGTCCGAAGGCGTCGGCCGTCCTTTAATGTCTAGACAGAAAAGATGCTGGTGCTGGAACAGTCTCTGATGCTGCATCATCAGGTGAAGAAACTACACAAATTGCTGGTCTATGGCGGTTTTTCTGAATAGGTGCAACCCAGATGTGGACCATGCCTGTTATCTCATTCACGAATTTATGAGGGAATTGAAAATATGGCGATTCCCGAATTTGTTCCAGTTTTGTTTTGGCAATCTTTTTTATTTTCCACAATGGGGCCGCGTATTTCCCCTTTTTTCGATTGTTCCAGCTTCAGCTGTTGTTCAAGCGCTATATAAACCAATATGTATGTATTGCTTTGTATTTTGGACAGCCGCCCTCATTTCAAGCTCATTTCACTCCAGACCCATATCATTTAGGAATTAACTATTTATTTTCTGATAAAAGAAAGAAGTGAGTCTAAGGTTTCTAACGCTGTCTTGAATGTTTATGTAGTCGTAAAACTCAATATTGTGTGGGTCTTGAGTGACAATGACAAAAACCCTGGCACTGGAGTGGACACATTTTTGCACGACTGGTAGTGAATGAGTTCATAAGAATGCTTTGATACATCCTTGAATTTTAACCAGAACAACTTTGGGAAGGAGGAGGCGAGACTTATGGCTGTCTTTGTGAGCCGGCGCAGCTTTCTCGCATCTATTTTAGTCTTTGTGGTAGTAAATACATGCGCGAAATAATCAGCTCAATCCAATCGTTTATTCAGAGCAGCTGTGGGAGTGTGAGAGGCAGGCAAGCTCACACAAATGCATCAATTTACATCTTCCCACAACATATCTTGCACCGACACAGGTAAGGAAGTCGTTCTTTTCAAAAAATGTTGGAGGGCACAATCGAGCCTAAGAAAGAGTCATCATTATGACTTTCACTATAATACATTAAAACTTGCTGGCTTGTTGTCCGTTGACGTGACATTGTTTATTGAATGCTCATCAACTGGCAGACACGACGGAAAAAGAATAGTTCATCCCCCGCTTGCCAATCAATTGACTAACTGTGTTTTTGCTTGTCATGTACATACAAAGGATTTAGTAAATAAGTATAGTTATGCATCCAAAACATTGAATCACCCGATCATACCAGTACAGTAGTGGCAAATCACATTTTGAAATGTAAGCCAGTCGAGCAACAGATATTAACCTAAACCGAAAGGGATGTATTTTGGTGTAAACTCTTTTCCTCGTCTGCTCTCAAGGTTTCTGGTTGCCACAGCAACGATGATGATCTCAAAGTGACTCATCTTTTTGGTGTCTATCACACCTCAGAAGCTCTACGCACCCCAACCGTGAGAGCGAGAAAGCTGAAGCCTCTTCGAAGTCCGTCATTCATGACCCAAATCCGTCAAAATAAATGTCCTTGTCGCTGCAAGTCAACATATTACTGTAGTGGAAACAATCAATAAAGACCTTTTAGTTTTTATGGAATATGCTATTTATTCTCAACAGTAAGAGGAAGAGCTCAGGAAATATTCATTAAAAATTGCTTGCATATGATATTTTGTTCATAAATGTGAGAGGCTGCAATAATATCGGATGAACGAGTAGGTCATTGTTTACAATATGACCTTTGTGCTTCAGTATTCTAAACATAGTCGTTCAATGAATATTGTTTGAATAAATAATAATGAAGCAGCAAAATTCATCTGTTTTGATCAATCTAAGACGGCGGCCATTTTGCCACGAGCTCACGAGTGATAAAGACCTCGCAAGTTGCTCATGTAATGGCCCAATTGTGTCTTTCAGTTTGCAAACTTCACATGACCAAACTCAGAAAACAAATCGGCCTCAGAATTGAAGTTTGCAGTCATTTGCTGACATCGCTCAAATTAGTTAACTGTTAAAGTAAACATGAAAAAAAGACAACTCTAGTTTGCATAGTCAAAAGAAGCATCCAGTTTCGTCTTTCACTTCACAAGCACAATTTTAATATCCATGTGGTTCTATCTCACTAAGCAGTGGACCGATTATAGACCGAGTAGCAGAACGCGTAAATACAATAACTGTACTGTGTGATTTATTTTTATCCTCTGCCAAGAACAACTGCCGTACAAGTGCTGTGCTAATGAACTGAGACAAATTGAGAAGTCTCAATGAACTGCAATATTCATCTGCCTGTCTTATACTGCTCCTAGGTGGCCAAGGCGCTCACCACAGAAAGAGCATGACAATGACCGTTCAATCCATGCCGTGTGTTTTTATTCTATTCAGTGATTACGACTGTATATTTTTATCATGTACATTATTAAATACTTTTATTTTTTTCCTCATTATAATACACAGCATTTTGTTATTGGGGAGAGTGAAGTGGATTAAGGGCATTTTTAATCAGTATAATGGCAAAACAGCATATCTCAAGGCAGCGCTTTTGACCTTTGATTTTGAAAATCTATGCCTATTAGAAAGAGATCATTAGATATGCCGTGGGATATAATGAATCATCCATCACACCATTTTATCAACCTGAGATGTACATTTATTCACTCACAATAAATGCATTTGCCTACCGATATAAAGGAAAAAGTAGCAAACAGGAATAAAAACATTCTGTGCACCTTTCACTTCATTGCAGACGGAAAAACTAACCAAACCCTAATGACATTGTGAGAAGGTGTGCCTTGAGATATTTTGAATGTAAAATATTTGCCTTGGCTCAAGAAAGGTTAGGAAGAACTGTGTTGCACAATTTGAACTGATGAATCCAAAGCAACAGGTGGACATTGTCTTCTTCTAGAATGCTTGTCAACCTATATATGTGAAAACTTACTTCAAAGTTAAACATTTCTGTATCACACACAATTGGTTGAATAAGGTAGAGGATGGATGTCAGTGAGTGTGCGTAACCTGTCGCAGTGACGGCCTATTTCAATCACCCACCAGATCGACATCATCATCTTCCTCTCACCTTTGAGCTGAGGCAGCGAAGAAAGCTCCACCGGGGCGATCTGAGTCCTGTACTGAGACGAACTGGGAGATTTTCTCTGTTTCTGGGCCTTCCTCACCGACTTTCTCGTAAATCCGTCCACTTTTTCGGCTGCAGAGATGGCCGACATTTTGATGCAGCAGTCGAGGAAGATCCGCTGTCGCGCTCCCTGTCAGTCAGATTCGTAAAAACAAGGTCTTCTCCTCGGTATGTTTCCTTCCACCCTCCCCGAGCGTTCGCATCCGCACAAAAATGTGGAGCAACCTGCGCAACTTGACGCTCGCCTCCTGACACAAACCGGGGACGTTACTCAGCGTGATCCGACTTTGCTCAGTTGAGGACGCTGCATCTTATGTGCGGCTTGTTGTTTTTGGGCAACAATCTTCAGCGGGCAATAAAAAAATAGCCAAACTACAACTCGACATAGCCTCCTGGTACAACCAACAAGTCACTTGTTTGTAGGGGAAAATGGCCGTGGACTTCCTGTCAACGACGTTTTTTTTAAATGCTTATAAAATGTCGATCCGTTTTCCGAAAAAAAAAAAACGAATGGCAATACCGCGACTAAAGTTGTAGTGAGATGTAAATGTACGCGTCTAACTACTGTACTGTACTGCGCGATGGTAGCTAACACGTACCTAGCATTACTAGCTTGTTAGCATAGCTGATTTAAGACGGTCACGGTAGAAATACATATTCCTCCATCATCACGATTCGAGGGAGAAAAAAGTATTAGGTCCATGTACAGCCGCGTGGGCACAAACACAAAAAAATATATATATCAGTGTCCAAAGATCCCTTTACCACTGCTTAGTATTTTCATTTGCGGTCGATGAAGTTCAAATTCTCACGACGCCTTAAACACCTAAAAGTTAGCCGTATGTCCAGGCGTGTCACAAGGTGTTAGTTACGTCCCTACCGAAACGACGACTGTCATTCCCATGCGGCACCTCCCGCTATTTCGAACATTTTTTTTCTATATTTCAAAATTCCGAACGTCTGCAGCGAGTGTGCAGCCATAAACAACCACAGCGCCACTGCTACGTCGTTGTTTCGACCTACAGTACAGTTCGGTAGACTGCATTCCCGTCTTTTGATTGACGTGTCCAGAAACCAATCAGGGAAGAGAGTGTTCCAATCAGGAAACTTTTTAACCAATAGAAGAGGGTAACGAGCAGGCACGAACACGTGACACGTGAAAACAAATACAGCACTGTACAGGTGCAGTTTTTTGAAATTTGCAGAGAAACACGAAAATTGGATACTTTTAAAATATATTTCAGTTCAATTACATTCAAGATCAATTCTATTATTTCACAAAAAATGAGCATGCCCCCCTCCCTAATGTAGAGACTGCAATTATTATGAAGCATAACTAAATGAATCATTTTGGGAAATAAAATTAAATGATCTACTGACACCATGACGTCCATGTTAGATAATGAACAATGAAAAATCATCAGACATTCCTGTCACTAGTAACCAGTTATTGTGTTGAAAAATGAAAAACATCATATAGTTTTCAAAATATTTTCATTTTAATAGAAAATCTCCCCGCTCAACCGTGCATCATAAGCAAACCATAAAACAACCACTTGCTATTTTGTACATATTAACATTTTTTTGTTCGAGGTGCAATACTCCAGCATTACATCTAGAACAAAAAAAAAAATAACAGATAGGAGCTGACATGCTTCAACGATTTTTCTAAGAAATGCAAAGAATTAGTTTTACCTTTGATGGTTCACGGGCCATTTCAATTTATCCAGACAGCAAATATCTAACAATTTTTGCATCAACAATCGGATAGAATTCAGTAAGTTCTGTCAAACGCATTTCCTCAACATAGCACGTTCCGAGTAAAAGAATTACCAATACTGTAGTCCGATAAAAAAATCCACTTCAAACTTCTCTAGCAGTGGCCGCAAAGCATCAAAAACGGTGAAAAAGCAAATGTTACGTCAAGGGAAAATCCTCAGTGATCAATTACACAGTTTGAAGCAGTTTGTTGGCTCCCATAACAATAACCTATGACACTGTTAACAGGGTACCACAAACAGAAACTAAAAGCTGCTGGTGGATCCCTCTGTGGGTCTCCGCATGAAATAGGAGGAGATTTTTTTCATGTTCTGCGGCAAGCTCAAAGCCTGAAAAAGTGGATAAGAGAATAGATCAGATGGCAATTTTCATTACAGTTACATCATCATGGTCTGCAAATTTTCTATTCACTTCCTAACAATGGACTCTTGATGAAGTCGTAAGAGAGCTGAGCGTGATTTTCTCGACGAACAACATATTCAGAATGCCTGAATCATCATGACCGGCGTTAACAGCAGGAAAGAACCAAAATAAATGTTTCTCATATGTCTTCCGAAGTCCAAATTAAACTACTATGTTCTTCGAGTGTGCAGTTTCTAAGTCATTAATTGGTTTGGACTTTTCTATACAAAACCTCGACATAATATCATCTTGTTTGGACAAATGCCTGTAATTTACTCAGTGCAACTTTGTGGGGTTTTACTGTCGTAATTGCAAGCATCCAGGAATAGCAAAGAGCAATCACGTGTATTTTAATACATTCCTTGTGACTCTTTAACCAAATTTTTGATACAAAACCCAATGACAAATATCAAACGATGCTAGTATGTATTCAAAACAATTGTACGTTGAAAATAAGGCAGATAAATACACTTTGAGAAAGGAAGCTAGTATTTGGTAATGAATTGCTCAGAATGCATGTGTCCTTTCCAGTTCTGATGTTCGTTTATGGAATTTAACTGGTTCCCTTTAAAGATGCATTAATGATCCTGAGGGAAGAGTTTGAAAAGAAGCAATTTTAAAAATATATTAAAAAAAAAATCAACATTGTGCTTACCGTTGAAGCTGGCATCTTGCCTGTTTGTTTCTTTGCAGCAGTGGGTCTTCGTGGGATACGCGGGCTTTCTCTCATATTTTGGCTAATTACTGACAGCCAGTCTGTCACCCCAGGGCAGTAGTTCTCTTTGCCAATCTGTTTTGATGATGCTCGGCCTTCCTCAACGTGATTGTCAGTCTTTGGCGGGTCATCTTGAGTTGTGTTGGAAATACGAGACTGGGCCCCGCTGCTTTTGGCAACGGGGTCGAGTTGTGAGACACAGTCGCGTAGCTTTGGGCCCTCACATTGATCAGAGAATCCGTTGGCCGTCTCCAGCCTGCGTTTGGCTCGCGGTGCCATAGGAGAAGTGGAATCCACTGAACTATGAGAACACGAACTGAGCAGAGGGCTCTTCTGGCTTGGAGATCCTTGTCTCGGGGAGAGCCATGATTTGATGGAACATGGTGTTTTCTGATAACTACCAGGTGTGCCTTGCTGTGAAGGGACAGGTGATGTACTGGAGGAGAATAGCGGTAAGGCGGCCACACTGGGAGAACAGGTAGCGAGGCGTGGAGAGGCAGACCCTGCAATGCTCTCAGTCCTTTGGTCTTGAGCAGGGGTTGCCTCACGGCGCTTTGAAAGTTCTGAAAACACAATGTAAAGATGTAAACATTTCCATGCTGTTAATATGTCTAGATAGGAATTTAGCAGCTCTTTACAAAAATGCTTCTTACTGTGTGGACTCTTCGGACGTGCCCATCCAACGAGATTGGCCTCTCCCACGGAGGTCATCGCTCCGTCCATTTCACGATGAAGGCGCCAGATACGTACGGTGTAGTCATCAGAGCACGAAGCGAGCTGCCATGAGAATTAACAAAAAAATAAATGCAAAGGAAATCAAAATTATGCACGGTAGTGCGGTGCACAAAGCATCATTGAACACCATCTAGTCACCTTTGTGAAGTCTGTTGGACACCATGCAACAGATGTCACTTCCTCACTGTGACCTTGAAGAGTCACGGGAGGGTGCATAGGATCCGAAATCTGAAATGGAAAAATGTGTAGAGGTATTCTGATCATTTAGAATTAAAGCCAAGAAGAAAAAAAAGGTACATTTTTTTCACATTGTAAAGATGTACCTTCCAGATGTATGCGTGGTTATCACTTGAACCACTGGCCAAGAATTGGTTATTTGGGCAAATGGTGGACTTAATGTAAAAAGATGAATTTTGGTGGCCACTGAACACTGCCTCTGTGGGAAAAAAACACACACTGGAATCGTGTGCCAAAAATTATTTTGCAACTTCAGCGTTGACTTTCAGGGTATTTTTTTCAAATGGTGGATGTGTTGTAATTGAATTTCACAAGATGTCGGTCTTGCAAACCAACCTGTCGACATCGCGACTGTGATAAGACTGAAATAAAGCCTCTTATGTCCAAATTTCACTGACGTATTACAAGTATTCATTTTTGTTTCAAGCATCACCTCGTGATGAATACTGTTTGAAAAATAATAATAATGATTCTAATTTTGTTGATCTAGAAACATAAAAAGCAGAGCTGTTGGTTTACCCGGTGTCGTTTTTATTCCACTGACATTGAACATGTAAATGTTGTCATCGGTGCAGTTGCACATGACATTGGCTCGTGTGGAGTCCAGGACGAGACCAGAATATCCTGGAATGCAAGCAGAATAATGTATCGGTTTGGTTGTTATTTGAACAGAAGTTCTAGTGAGCCAATGTCAAAAATGGAAAACTCACCAAGACGCGCGCGCATAGAAGAACCGGGATATGGATACGTCTGCAGGGCTACAGGTTCATGATGGTGCGTGGTGTAGTTTTTCCTTAAGTCCCACATCTTAATGAATCTTTGATAATTAATTTGATCAATATGATTAAACAGAAAATCATTGAGCAATGTTAAACATAATGTAAGCAACCGAAGGGGTGCGTCTCACCCATCAACTGCCCCCGAGGAGATGAGCGTGTGCTGATCTTGAAATAAAACTACAGTTACACTCTGCAGCGTGTCCTGCAAAACATCAGATTGTCAATTTTCGCGACGCAAGCCTGCATGCGCTTGAGTGAAGCTTTGTTGAGGGAACTCACCACACCGGGGCCAATTCCACGCGTGTTAAGTCGTCTCTTCTTTGGTTTCGATGTGGGGTTTGTCTCAGCTTTTTTATGAGCACCCTGGATTTGTTTCACTGGTTTGTAGAAACCATCTATGAAGAATCCAAATGTTGAAGCAGTGTAATATGTCATTTTTTCACAAGTATGATGAAAGAAAAATGCAAACTGTACCTTTTTTGCTGCATCTGGTATCCCACACCAAAATATTTCCATCTCTTGCACCAGTGCAAAACACAGCTGTGGGAAGACATCAATGTCAATGTAAGATGATATGATTTGTAGTCGCAAAGTTTTCTATCCTTACATTTCTGTGGGAACTTACAGGTGGGGATGAAGCCCCCCCAGGGCTGGGGGAGGGGGTAAAACCCTGATTTGGTCAATAGCCAATCGCATGGAAAATATAGATTAACAAGCATTCACAGTCAAATTCAACCTAGGGACCATTTAGTCTTTAATTAACTGAAAAACATGTGTTTGGAATATAGGAGGAAATGCAAATTCCACACCGGTGGTCTGGAGCCTGGATTCAAACCCCCAACCTCAAAACTGTGGATTGGCTTTGCCAACCACTCACTCATTGTGTCGCATGGATTGGATTGGATTTGCCTTTATTAGTCTCGCAGTGGAGAAATTTACATTTCACAGCAGCAAAGTTATGAAAGAAATGAAAGTAGAAAAGCAAAACACAGGAGCTGCTGGAAAGGCAGCCACTCTCGCGGTGCCGTCTTGAAGTCAAAAGAACAAAAAAAAAAAACTACATAACATAACAACACAAAGACACAGAGATACATTCATTCTTAAGCACTTTCTGTACCCTCTTTGTTACATAAAGCAGTTGCAGATGAAAGAGGAGAGGATCAAAGCGTCTCTTCACCAGTGGATCAGGGACATCATGGTGGAATGTGCACGTCGACTACAAGCTAAATGTTGAAAGCAAACACGCAGCTGTAGCATCCATTGACGAAAAGAGATTGTCTCACATGGATAGTCAAGTCATATATTTTCCCCCATGTTGACCATTGGTAGTAGCGTTCCATCTTGTTTTTCAAAAGGAAAAACATGTACCTTTGTCATCTGAAGTGAATGCAACAGATTTGAGGCTGCAGAGGTGGCCCTTGAAGCTGCCTAACAGCTCGCCTGATTTCACATCCCACAACCGGGCCATTTGGTCACCTGCTGCAGTCACCTAAAATGGATACATGACAATAAAAAAAGAGAGATAAACAAACAAATTTTGTGTTCAGTGTTTTTTACATGTAATACGGGGTTAGTATGGACTATATCATACCAACTGCGACTCTCCAGGTACCCATGCTATGTCAAAGACGGCATTCTCATGAGCCAACCATTCTGGAAAATAACTCAGAGTTAGCTTTGATTCCAAAATGATAGGAGAGTGTACAAAAGGTGTGATGGAGCACCTTTTAGAAGTTGGTTTCCTCTCCCCTCTGTGTTGTAAATCCTTACAATGCCTTCTTCATTTGCCACAGCAAGAACATCCTGAATATCCTTTGCTGTGGAAACATACACCCTGGCGTCAAATGTATGTGAACACACATAGGGTCATCTGATTATAAGTATCAATGACTCTACCAGAGGAGAAGGATAATCCAAAAGGGGGCACGGAATCACCAAGGTTGCCATATGAGATGTGTTCATCAGAACGAACACACTGGTAGCCTTCCAGAAGGGAACTCAGAGGGTATTTGGTCCAGGGATATGCTGGGAACGCTGGACAGATTGACACATGGTAATATCGTTTGAAATGTGTTATTTTCCCTGGCAAATTGACAACTACTACTGACAATGGGTGCTGAAACTGCAAATGACCTTTGCAACTCATTTGTTACAGATCAATTACCTGCAGTGTGGCACGCACCCAATAAAAAGATATTTATGTACAGTTGAAAACTGTTTTCTCACAGCTTTAACAGACAAGTATATCACCGATTTTAAGTTGATAATAGCTCATTCAGATGGAGATCTGCTCGATTAGACCCCAATGCAGCAGGTCAAAACAGATTTTTGTTCGTTTGAACTGACGTCCAAAATCGAACCAAATAGCGGATAACAAAACAACCTAGAATTTGCGTGTTTTAAACAGCTATTATATATCTCACACACATTCAAACAAGTTTATTACAACCTCTCCGAAACAGAACCACTCGTTCTTTTCAAAAACGCACATTTTGTCTTACCATTCTGCCGTTGTCTGCCGAGACGATTGTCAACAATTGAACGAAAAAGCATCCCTGTGGTTCCGTGGGAGCCTCTCTGATTATTATAAAATATATATGGATGTATTTGTTAGCCTGCAATGTTGGTAAGCTCTTGGGTTTATGAGGTGGTGTCAAGATGCCTTGGTTAGTGTCGAATTTCTTTCCCGCGAAACTGTCGTCTGAATGTCGTGACTGAATTTCGCGCTAGGGCAGCATTCACCTTCACAATTGGACGAGACTGTAATTTCCGGAGTTGTGTATTTTCCGGTTCCGCTTTCTCTGCGACATCTCTCTTTAAAATTAAAATACTGCATATCATTTAAAACTTCGAAATTTTATTAATTGGAAATTATGAAACGATTTGTTGACAAGTGAAATAGCATATCTTTAAGGGGATTTTTTCTTTTTTCCTGTAACACGTGTACTTTAAAATTAAGCTTGAATCAGAAAAAAAACATCTAGGTAAGCAAACTATATTTGTATGTTTATATTACAAATGATATGAAAATACGTTTAAGTATGTTTAATATGTTTTTGAACCAAATAATACCAGGTAAAAAAAAAAAAATTAAATAAAACCCGCCAGTTACCTACACATGTCTTCAATTTTGTGTGTGCTGTGACAAAACGGATGTAGACGCGCAACATCCGATTTGATAATAAACGGGAAATAAATATGCTCATGTTTGTTCCTTCACATGTTTAATATTAGACCGGAAAATAACAAAGAATGTCTCTTTCAACCGCACGATCATTCCTGTCGGAGGCTTGCTATGGCGAGCAAGAACTTGACGCCAATTCTGCACTCTTGGAGCTTGACAAAGGTGCCAACTTGCTAGCATGCTAACGAGTTAACTTAGCCTCCAGTTCTTTTTGACTGTAGCAAATTATACAGGTTATTATGTCTTCCGTATGATGCTGTTTTGGGTGTAGGGCATTGGTATGTCTTGTAAGTAATGTGCTTTTATTCCAGGGCTGCGATCAGGAAAACCTGGAGAGCAGTGTGAAGCCGTGGTGCTCTTCCCAAAGCTCTTCCTCAAGTATCCATTTCCCATCCTGATTAACTCAGCATTTCTGAAACTTGCAGATATATTTAGACTTGGGTGAGTGTGCTCAAATGGTTGTCAAAAT
Source organism: Hippocampus bargibanti (assembly GCF_051943395.1). NCBI lineage: Eukaryota > Metazoa > Chordata > Actinopteri > Syngnathiformes > Syngnathidae > Hippocampus > Hippocampus bargibanti. The sequence goes on from NC_142752.1 coordinate 9,847,890, forward strand.
TTCTGTAACTCATTGTGAATTGTAGTCAAGAAATAGCATAAACTGAGCCCACACTAAAAACAAGTTATTTTTTCTGATTTTAGGAACAACTTTCTTCGACTTTGTGTACTAAAAGTTACCCAACAGAGTGAAAAACATCTGGAAAAAATCCTCAATGTGGACGAATTTGTCAAAAGGGTGTTTTCAGTCATCCATAGTAATGACCCGGTGGCCCGAGCCATTACTCTGAGGTAATTTATATAGGAAATGTTGATTCTAAAATAACATTGAATTCTTTTCAGTTCTTGTCTTCTATGTTTTATGCACCACGTTCCAGCTGTAATTGTTGTGAAAGTTATAAAAATAAACAAAAGAGTAATCGCTGAGTCTGACTTTTGGCAGGTTTCATTGCATCTGAACTGACATAGAGTATAACAATAACAGCCTACAACCCTGTTTTTCACTTCTCATCAGGATGCTCGGCAGTTTGGCTTCCATCATCCCAGAAAGGAAGAATGCCCACCACAGTATTCGCCAGAGTCTTGACTCACATGACAATGTAGAGGTGGAAGCTGCAATATTTGCTGCAGCCAGCTTTTCTGCACAATCTAAGTAAGGATATAATGTACAGTAAACATAATTGCTCCAAGTTGTCGGTTTACAATTGTGTTGTTAATCATTTCAATGTTCATTGCATCTATAGTAAAGCTCACAACATTTGCTGAAGGGTTTTTAGAGGCAGCTATTCTGATTGTCCAACTATTTTGTGAAATTTTGGACTTTCCACTGCAATTACTTTTAGTAAAAAAGATTTATCTGAATACGCAATTCAATTTTCTTACTTTGCTGCTCTTTACTGTTTTCAGAGTCTTTGCAGCTGGCATTTGCAACAAAGTCAGTGAGATGATTCAAGGTAAGACTTGTAAAGAATTCTTGTTAAGGTCGCTAACACGACTTCCAATAATTTTCTTTCCACAAAAAGTAACAAACTGCAGATTTCGTGACACTCTTGTTTAACAACTCCCGTTCCTTTGTCTAAACAGGTTTGGAGACCCCTGTGGACCTGAAACTTAAGTTGATCCCCATGCTGCAGCACATGCACCATGATGCCAGTTTGGCGTCCAGCAGCCGAGAACTTTTACAAAACCTGGTCACTTCTTACCCCTCCACACCTATGGTCATTGTCACCCTGCACACCTTCACCCAGCTCGCAGCCTCCTCCTTGATTGACATACCCAAGCAGGTTGTTCGCTTTTGGATAAATCAAATCATTTTTTACAATGCATAGCATTTTAACACTATTCTATTTTGATTCTGTAGTTGCAGCTCCTTCTTCAATACCTTAAAGATGACCCACGCGAAGCTGTCAAGAGGCTGGCAATTAATGATCTCAAGCTTCTAGCGAAGAAGGCCCCACATCTTTGGATCAGGGAAAACGCACAGGTACTTCAGCTGTGGACAAGTGTCTTCATTTTGTTATGAGCAGTGTGGTATTTTGAAATAATGCTTTTTTTTTCCCCCAACAAATTATGATAAGCCTGATTGATTTGCATTTTCGCTTGCAGACATTGTGTGAATGTGCACTCAGCAGTCCTTATGTTAGTTTGAAGCTAGGAATGTTAGCTGTGCTGTCCACCCTCTCAGAAACAATTGCAATCAAGCAGTATTTTAGTCATTCAACAGGTAAGCGACATCCTGTTAAGATGTTTAATTAAATATTGTATTTGCACCGCCTTCTCATATGCTTTAAAACGTTAATTGAATTATTTTCATTCAAAACATTTTCTTCAGTGTCCGGTCCCCCTCCGATCAATGACCTTGTGAACTTAGCCCTGGACTGCTGTTACCACAGCAACCTGGCTGTTGCTGCTCATGGGGTCATTGTGCTCTGCAATATTGTCACTTCCTGTCCAGAAAAAGGTATGTTAAATGTCCGCAGATGTTTATTTTTTTTGGCCACTTTTCATGTTAGAAGTGCACAGCCTGATATTTGTCTATGATTGTATGTCCTTAGATATTGTCCATCTGGAGCAGGATACAGTTTTAGGGCTGGAGTCCCTGCTGATGCTTTGCAGTCAAGACGGCAGTCCCAGTGCCCAGGCAACACTTAAAGTAAACCACTTGATCATTCAATACAAATGAAGAGATTTACACTACAGACTTGCTCTTTTTATTTAGGCATTTCAATGTACTTTATTCTTACTTAGAACCGTACAAAAATATTTTTGGCTATCATTGAGGCCCTTGTTTGTTTAGTATGCACTCAAATTAAAAATACAGTAAAGTCTCGTTATATCGATATCTGCTTATTATGATACTATTTCTATGAACGCAAGGAGAAAATTTACATGCCGCAGGATCGGATATATCCATAGTCCGGTTATATCGATATTTTTTCCGACTCCCGAGAATATTGATATAGCGAGACTTTACTGTAGTTTCACTAAGTTTTAGGTTCAGTAGTTCTTACATAACTCATTCACTGCCATTCACAAATTTATTCAGGAAATGAAAATATGACATAAAAAAACAAAACCCAAATTTGTTCGATTACGTTTTTTTCATCCTTGGTTGCCGATAAAGCGCCGGCCATGACCTCTGGCAATGTTTTTTTTCCTTTCCACAAGGGGGCATCATTCTCTTTTTTCCATGTTAGCGCTTTGTTCCAGCTTCAGTTGTTAAAGTGCTATATAAACCAATATGTATGTATTTCATTGTATTTTGGACAGTTACCCTCATTTCAAGCTCATATAACTCCAGACCCAATTAATTTAGGAATTAACTATTTTTTTCTGATGAAAGAAGAGAGTCTAAGGTTTCTAACGTTTTATTGATTGTTTTGTCGTCCTAAAACTCAATACTCTGTCGGTCCTGGAACTTGAGTGAGAATGACAAAAACCCTGACCTGCAGTGGACACATTTTTGCACATGTCTGGCATTGGATGAGTTAATATGTAACATAATCCGCTTCATCCTAATTACAATTAATTCAGTCATCTAATGCCTGATTGAATTCTCATCTCCTTTTTTTGGTTTTCTTCCAATTTTCCAATGTTAGACCACTCTCACCTCGCTAGTCAAGCTGCTGAAGAGCCGACCTCACCTCAGCCAGTCTGCTGTGGAATTCCTGCTTGGTCAGCTCCACTTGTCCTGTGACTCCTCTCGCGTGCTCATGTGCCACACTTTGTCAGCCATCGCAACCCATCTTCCGGTGTTGGGAGACAGCATGCTAGGGGATCTGGTAGACCTCTACCGTGTAGCTAGTCAATCGTCCACCAACAAACAGCAAGAACTTCTGGTGAGCAAAGTGCACCCATCCCACATACCGTGTAACATTTCAAAGTACAGTGATATTATTATTATTATTATTATTATTATTATTATTATTATTATTATTATTATTATTATTAGTATTATTAGTATAATACCTCAGTTTACAAACTTAATTGGTTCCCAGAAAGTGTGTGCAAGGCAAAAAGTGTGTCTTCCAAACATTAATTTCCCATAGGAAACCATTAAAAATGAGAATAATCTGTTTCCAGGTCCGCATAAAACATAATTTTTGACTAAATAAGCCTTAAAACTACACAAAATATACCTTATTTTATGTATAATAAATGTGGTATTGTATTGTATTGTAATGAAAGAAATAAACTGTACTATATAATAAAGTCGTTTAATTTACCTTTGTGATGGTCGTTGATGTAGTTGCCTCTTGATGATATCCGAGTGAATACCTTCACACACTGTCCGCTGCTAGCTGCTTTTCGTTAATCCAAATCAACAGAGGTTTTTTAACTTCTTTTATTGCCTGTGACTGTTGCTTAGACAACACAGAAACACCCTTAGCCACATGTAGCAATGGTCAACTTAGCATATTGGTAGTGAGACGCAAAGTCACACAAACGCACACCTCGTTCGTGTTTCTCGATGATCTCCTTCTTCTGCTCGACCGTAATTTTCTTTTGTGTCCTCTTCAGTTTAACAGTTGCCTGTAGTGGGGTCTTTTTCGGTCCCAAAAAAGCAAAAGTACGACACTTGATAACAAACCACATCTGCACTGAGTGCACTCAAAGAAAGTGGGTGTGGAAAACTAGTCCGCCAGCTGCCGTGGCGCTGTTTGGCCGTGTGGTTTGGTGTTTTTCCGCTGAAAACTAGTCCGCCAGCCATTGTGGCGCTCTGTGTGTTTCCCGAAAACTAGTTCGTATGCCAAGATTATATTTTCACGAATGTAATGTTCGTAAGGCGAAAAGTATGTTAGCTCAAGTGTTCGTAAGCCGAGGTCTCGCTGTATTTTTCATTTGATGACACGAACCAACGCTCTGCTGCGAATAGCCTTTCACCAACTAGATCTTTGTCAGGTTCCACAAAATCACAAGAGGTTCACTCACTCAACATTTTTTTTTTGCTTCCTAACTGACATCAGAAAAACGTTTTAGCGCATCTAAAATACCCAAAACACGCAGGCTGATATTTTTAGTCACATGAAAAACACCTATAAAAATAACACAACGATTCACCATCACATTATTTATGTGTTTTCCTTCTAATTTCGCCATCAACAAGGATCAACACGAAGTTTTCAGACCAAAGTACCCAAAATGCGTTGTGTGTCGCTTTCTCCGTCAGGGGCGTTCTAGACGTGACGTCAGGTCAGGCATCGTCATCAACTTGAAAACAAGACTTCCTGAATATTCAGTGCGAGTCTTAAAACGTAAAATATAGCTATATGTGGTGGAATCTTTGTAAAATACGCTGAGTAGAAGTGATTTTACAAATTATGGACACAACACGTCCGGAGACGTCGGTTGTGGTTTAAAGCTTCACTGTTGATCTTCCAGCTCTTATTTTTCTTTCCGTCTTCTGTGATCTCACTCAGGTGTCTCTGGCCACTGTGATTTTTGTTGCCAGCCAGTCATCACTGTCAGCAGAAGTAAAGACCGTCATCAAACAGCAACTTGAAAATGTCGCCAATGGTTGGACCGTATACCGCATCGCACGGCAGGCGTCCCGAATGGTAAGCATAGACTTTACAGATCACATATTCATCAAATCATAACACAGTTCCAGAAAATGGTTCCGTTCTGATTATGCGCTGCATAATTACTGTAATAAAATAAAATAGAATTGAAATTATATGTGTGCCTGTAAATGGTATTGTAGTCACCACTATGGGTATGCTGTCCATGTTGAACTTTTTATTGCTACGTAGAGTTCTGCGTAGTTGCGTGAAAGTGTTCTCCTGAATCTGCAGGGGTGCCACGAGTTTTCCAGCGAGCTGTATCAGAGTCTACGAACCCGCGTGGCTTCAGAGCACTTCTACTTCTGGCTCAACAGCCTCAAGGAGTTCTCCCAGGCCGAGCAGTGCTTGACACACATGGAGGAGGGAAACTACAGCGGAGCCATGAGCGCCATTGCCGAGGCCCTGCGCTCCTACCAAAAGGGGATTGCCTCCCTCACAGTCAGTTAACTGCCGGGCATCTGGCTGCCATTAAATATTTATTTGACTAACTCCACACCACAAGTGACAGATGCTCCGAGCTGATGATCCTCTTGATAGTTTTGGCTTTAGATGAGATCCCACGCAGCCTGTTAGCGGATTAATGTGCATAATACCTGCCTGTATCTTGTCAGTTCATCTTGAGGCATTTGCGACTGCGGCGTTAATGTAAAGTTATGTGATAAATCTTCCCCCCGCAGGCGGCCAGCACTCCTCTAAATCCACTTACATTCCAGTGTGAGTTCATTAAGCTACGCATCGACAACCTGCAAGCATTGTCCCAGCTGATTTGCACCTGCAACAGCCTCAAGACAAGCCCCCCACCGGCCGTCGCCACCTCCCTTGCGCTGAGCACGGGCAATGACCTGCAAAGCTGCGGTCGCATCTCTCTGCAGGTAAAATACATTTATTCATTTCTAGAGAACAAAGCTGTGTTTTGGGCAGTATTTCCCGCCAATCATCCATATTTTCTTTATTTCTGCTATCCCAAGTCAATTAATTAAATTACAGTGATACCCCAGTTTACAAAGGCTTAAGCTCACGAACTTTTCGCCTCACGAAGATTAAATTCGCAAGTATATAGTCTTGGCTGACGAACTAATTTTCGGCGGACGAACCAAACCACACAGCGCCACGGTGGCTGGCGGACTAGTTTTTGGCGGATGAACACCAAACCACAGTCGAACAGCGCCACGGTGGCTGGCGGAACAGTTTTCGTCAACTCCTTTCTTTGAGTGTGGACGTGGTTTGTTATCGAGTGGAGTACTTTTGCTATTATGGGACCGAAAAAGACCCCACCACCGGCTAGTTTTAAGCCAAAGAGGACACAAAAGAAAATTACGGTCGAGAAGAAGAAGGAGATCATCGAAAACACGAACCAGGTGTGCGTTTGTGTGACCAATACCATTACGCTAAGTTGACCATTGCTACCATCCTTAAGAACAAGGAAGCTATTAAAGGGCAACCGACGCCCCGGACAAGTTGTGTCCACAATTTGTAAAATCATTTCAAATTACTTCTACTGAGCGTATTTTACAAAGATTCCACCGCATATAGCTATACATGTATTTTACGTTTTAAGACTCTACTTGTTTGGTCTGGGGACCTCGTGTTGCACCCAAAAGCCGCCAGAAGGCCAGAAGAGGGCATGCAAGCTCCATATAAGGAATTTATCAGCCTGTGGAAGCGGAGGTGGCCACTGAGGTCGCCATTTTGTGCCTCTTTTTTTTTTTGGGTGAGAGATTGTCCCCCAATGTTGCCTCAAAATGGCACATATATTTCTTTAATCGATTGCAAACATGTATGCTTTCCTCTTCAGAACTATTTGAATCATATTCATAACTGGATGTGTAACAAGAAAGCATATTCTCCGAATCTGAAGCCATTGTTTGGATTCTCCAGCAATGCAAGACGTCTTGCCGTGACGTCACGAACTAGGGGCGGGACTTTCTGAAAATGCCCAATTCCCAGCTCATTTTTTGCAGATTTTGGACACTTTAAGTCATTTTTATTGGTGTTTTGAATTTGAATAAAAATATCATACTGTGTGTTTTGGGTATTTTACATGCTATAAAACGTTTTTCTGGTGTCAGTTAAAAAACAAAAAAGTGACATCGGTTGCCCTTTAAGGGCGCGTGTGTGGGTAAGGGTATTTCTGTGTTGTCTAAGCAATGGTCTCAGGCAATAGAAGCGGTTGAAAAACATCTTTTAATTTGGATTAACGGAAATCAGCTAGCAGGGACACTGTGAGTGAGGGTATTATCACCGAGAAAATATGGCAACTTCACTCGGATATCATCAAGAGGTATCAACGACCATCACAAATGTAAATGAAATGACAGTTTATTTCATTAATTACAGTCCAATAGCACAATTATTATACATAAATTAAGGTATATTTTGTGTAGTTGTGAGGATAATTTTGTTGAAATTTATTTTTTTTGGAGACTTGTGAACGGATTATTCTCATTTTAATGGTTTCTTATGGAAAATAAATATTTGGAAGACAAACATTTTACGTTACACACACTTTCTGGGAACCAATTAAGTTCTGAGCTGAGGTATGACTGTATAAACATATAGAAAATGGATGGTTAAATACTAAAATAAAAAAAATATGAGAATCAAGTGTTACTTTAATATTAAAATGTACATGTACAATTTTTTTGATCCTCATTTCAGATGAAAGTATGCATGGATGAGTTCAAAAGTCTTGCTGCCCGCTATGCAGAGTTACACCAGTCATCGTTTGATGCTGACTACGCCACCCTCCGAAATGTGGAGTTGTATCCTATTAAACATAGCACTGATTTGTTCTCTGCTCTGTTTTGGTATTGTTACCAGTACTGTCACCCTTGAACAATATTTAAATTGAGCACATTTTGTATCACAAGTTGCAAGATCAAATTGCACTGCATCCCTTTTTCACATCTATCTCCATACATTGACTGATGTGTTCTCTGCTTGAATGTTTTTTCCCTTTCTTAACTGCCGGGTTAGACAACAACAAAGCTGTCTGCTGGTCTCTCACGTGATCGAGACTCTAATATTGGAGCCGCAGGCTGTCAGGTAAGCGCTGGCTGCTAGACTGATTTATGCTACAATATTCAGTACTCATACATTTTTCATAGAATTTGCTGTGGATTCCATAGTGGCACATTACCAACTGCTGTTTAGTTAAACATATTTTAGTTTCTTTTTTTTTCCTGACCTCCACTGCCCTGACATTTGACAAGATTAGCCATCTCCGTGTGATGGATTGTCGGAGACTCATCCGTGAAATGTCAAATGTATTATATAAATGCATGCTAATGAGTTTGCGCTGTGTTGTTTCTGTGTTGAGCGTTGCATCAATACATTACAACGCTGAATAAAATTAGCCAAGAACTGATCGCTTTGTTTTATTGTGTGTCTCGTGTAGTTACCAGGAGTACGGCCCCCTTGGCTCAGTTCAGTCGGAGAGTGAATATGAGCGACGGATGATGTCTGTCTTTACCCACGTGCTTGAGGAAGTAGAGACCCTAAATAAGAAGCATCCACCTGTGTCATACCTGGTAAGAAATAAATATATACAAATACAGAACAGTGTATATATAATGTTCACATTTAACTCATGTCTTTTTTTGCAGCACACAGGTTGTCTTTGTGATGCCATCATAGCACTGCTGAAGGTCCCTCTGTCTTTCCAGAGGTACTTCTTCCAAAAGCTTCAGTCGACCAGCATCAAGGTAAATTGATTTTTTTCCCCCCCATGAGACCATGCAAGCACTAGTTAACAACAGACTGAGCCCTAATATCGTCAAATATATTCTAAAAGTGCATGTCAATTAAGTAGTCGTGTTTGTTAGAGCAATTCGCTATACGAACACATTCTGTTAATAATGACCCCAACAGTGTTACTCAGATTCATTAAACACAGGAAAATATTTTTTCACGGGCCATTTACTAATTTCTATATGTGATGAATCTTATGTTTGTTTTTCGGGTGTGGTGTTATTTCTAGGAATTGTACATTTAATGGTTTTGTTAACAGTGTAGATAATTATCAAAATTAGTTAAAAAACATTAAAATATGTGTATAATCTAAAGCTTTTATATCAAATTCACACATGAATTGAGCCAATGAAACGAGTCAAATGTTTCTGGATCATTCAAATTTCTTTTGAGGAACTTGTTGATAATAGGTGTCGGTCAGGTGTGCTTTTCAGTGTTCCGTTTTGAACGTCAGAATGGCTGACCCGTCCGTGCCCTGGCTTATTTCTCCAGCTTGCCCTCTCTCCATCCCCACGAACACCAAACGAGCCAATCCCGGTGCAGAACAACCAGCAGCTGACTCTCAAAGTAGAAGGAGTGGTTCAACACGGTTCCAGCCCTGGTCTCTTCAGGAAGATCCAGTCAGTGTGCCTCAATGTTACATCCACTCTCCAGAGTAAGGGTCCAGGAGCAGACTACAAGGTATTTATGTTGTCCCTGTATCCAGGTGTTGCAATTTATATTTGGAATATCATGCAGATTTTTTTTCTCCCTGCTTCTGTGTTTTGTACTTGATGATATGAAAGAAAGAATGCAAAAGATGCTCTCGCACAATATAAAATATATTTATTGTGATGCAAATGATATTTTAAAATAGGTATCGTCGACAAACTTCTTACAGTTCTTCTACCAATTTACAGTCTTTTTCTTTTGGAAAATTTTCAAGTGTCTCAATGGATTGGATTCATTTGATACCTTTCAGATACCTCTGGAGAGTACAACCAATGAAATCGAGCAACGGGTGGAACCCCACAATGACTATTTCAGCACCCAGTTCCTGCTCAATTTTTCCATCCTGGGCACTCACGCTGTCACTGTGGAGGCTTCTGTGGTGGACGAGAGCGGCATAGAGTGGAAGACAGGGCCTAAGACCACACTGTCGGTAAAGTCCATGGAGGATCCATACTCCCAGCAGCTCCGCCACCAAATGCAACAAAGCGCAGCCCAGCCTGCTCCCCAGAGGAGTGCATATAGTCGGTTTTAGTTAATTTCTTAGTTACCGTAACTCACTTGTCTGTGTACATATTTGTTCCAGTGATTAAAAGACTAGATTTAATTTGTGACGATCCTTTGGATTTTCTTTCCCTCAAGGACAATATAATTGAATTCCACCCAGTACTCTTTCAAGACAGAATGTGGTCCAGGTGAGAATTTTCTGCATAAAAGCCACTTAACGAATAATGCAAAATTGCTCGGAATCCATCACCCTTCATTAACGCGCTAATATTAAATGGAGGAATCTCTAGGACATTTTAGTAATGGATGCCCTTGGATTGTGGTCTTGTTTTTCACGAGAAGCATCGCCAGGGGGCAGACGACCGTAATTATCATCTATATTAGGTATGTATTGTACTCAAACTGTAATTCCAAACAAAACATTGCTGCTGCATTAGTTGGCTACATTTTAGAAACTTTGGTAATGATTGTTATGCTATAATTTTGCAAATTTGACTTTTTTCATAATGAAAATGAAAGCATACTGTATTTCCCTTTCAACATTAAACTCGCGTCCTCTCTCCGGCAAAGAAATGATACTGTGCCAGGATGTAGCGACGATCGAATTGCTAACAAGATCATAAAACCATCATCATTTGACAAGAGAGAGCACTTGGGCGAAGAGGAGACTCGTACCAGCTGAGCGCCAAAGGAGTAAAATGCGTGACTTCCGCTATAAGATTTCAGAATAAAGGTTATCTTTTATTTTTGTAACGAGCGGTCACTCGGTGTGGTCTACAGTATAACAAATAAATCAATTCGAACAGTGTTCTGAAACGTTCATGGTTTAAAAAATATTTATTTTAAAATGAGTCTCGAATAGTTTATTTGGTAAAAATTATTGTGAAGGCATAATGCTCACCTCCGCCTTCAGCAACACTGGCACAACTCTCCCCCGTGTGAATCTCGATTTAAAGCGGATAGATAGATAAAGAGTCCGGGGCAGTCTACAAGAGCGATATCGCCGTCAACCAATTTGACTGCTTTATGGCTTTACCATTCAACGCCTGTCGTGGCTTCCCTGACACATAAATCGGGACCCGCCTTTTGCACGGAAGACAGGACCTCTAGAGCGATGTTAAACTAGATGATGGTGATGATGCATAGGTGGAATTATCACCCCGGTGTCTGACTGCGATGGAGCCGAGCGCGCTCAAGTGGAGCTCCTTGCTAGCGAGCTAGCGAGCTAGCTGGCTAACGGTGCCCGAAGGGACTCACTCGAGCCGCCCCGTGAAACGGAGTCTCGATGGGTGTGATTGCGGTTTGTTGCGACTTCACCAGACAAATTGAACGATGTCCTCCGTTTTGACCAAAACATGGACCATATATGCTGGAAAATGTGCTAACTTATTGGTTTAGGTTTTTCTTGCACATGACGGCGTACGCCTTCTTTCAACACATTCGCTTTTTTCTACACCATTAATGCTTTTTGGATGCTTCTGTGACCTTACTTCGGTAAGTAACGACCTATCAGATATCAAGTCAAAATCATCGTCTGACGATGGCCTGGGGGTGCACATTCAGTAGGGTGCATTGGCTCTTGCATTTAATGTCTATTGTAGCATGGACCTGCGCGGTTTAAATACATTACTAGCCCTTTTCTGTTATTGTATTTACATGCACTATTTTTGAGGGGGGAAATGAATAATCTGTCCTACTAGCACATTCGATCCTGTGCCAGGTAGCTTGTGAAGTCCTTTCATGGTTCAACCTTTCCTGGTGTCACAGTGGCGCCAAGGCAGCTTGGTCGAAGACGCACAACCTTAAATAATTTTCATTGAAGGTCCTTATTGTGACCTCACTCCAAATTGGTTATCGCTATAATTATCAGCATTTTCCCAGTGCTGCCACTCAAAAAAGGCTCACTTGCACGTAATCACTGAAAAGTATCACAGAATTAAGTGGAAAGCATCGCAATATTGAACTTGATACAAATGAATCAAGTTCACCTTATATTTCAAGATATGTTTTCAAAAATAAACTGAAAAAAGGAACATAATGGGGTGTAGGTGTTACAAAAGACTGGATTGTTTGCAGAATCCGATTCAACTCGAAACTGAGCCAATAAAATGATGATAAATCAGAGCGTTTCTTTGCTGTTATCGCTGATGGTGTTCATAAATGAAGCGACTCTTGTACAGTGACTGACATACAGACACGTGTCTCAAGGTGTTCTTTTCTTTCTTCCAGACAGTGTGGATCACGATGGCCCAGCTGTTGGACGGGGCTGGCAAACTGGGCTGGATTCTGCTGAAGGCTGTGCTCCGTTTTGTGTTTATGTTCATCAACAACTGCGTCGCCATCCCGTCGTACTGCCTGTACCTGCTCATGCTGCAGCCGCTGAGAATATGGCACAGCTCCACATTCTGGCACCTCGAGGGTGTCATGTTTAAATGGCTGCTGGCCATGGTGTCGTCGTGGGGCTGGATCGCAGGCTACACAGGTAAGATGCTCTCGGGCCTTCATTGGCACAAAGCAGCAGAAACATTGGGTCAAATGAACTATTTTGATAATTGTGTCACTTAAGCATACTTTCTTGAGCGCAATTACTATTTAAACTAAGTTTGGCTCCATCTTGTGGCATTTATTTTATTTTATGTCTTAAAACGTCTCTATAAACCTGGCCGCTTCTATAATTTCGTGTTCGTTGTACTAAATTCATCCTGTCTACTTGATAACTAATGTTAAGCAGATTCCTTACTTACAGACAGTGTATTGTCGGTGTTCAAATACCTGACATGTTTCGGCGACTACTTCCGCCTTCGTCAGAGTGTCACGGATGTTGCTGTGACGCGCCATTTTCAGCTGGTGTTGCTATGAGGGCGTGACCTACCTGTCAGAACTGACAGGCAAGCCACGCCCCCCGCTGTCCGCTCGTCCCTCCAGGATGCTGCTCCAGGTAGTAGAGAGCATGTAAGCTCCCTCATCCCTGTTGATGGTCCTTGGTCCTCGCTTTCGGATTTCAACACTTTTTTGATAACACTATCAAAAAACAAAGACATCACAATACTCCCCGCAGACAAAGGCAGAACAACAGTTATTATGGACACAGAAAAATACGAAAAACAGATGCAGCAGTTATTACAGGACGACGCCTATGAAATATTAAAGAAAGACCCAACAGAAGAAAAGAAAAACAAACTTAAAGCACTACTCAAACCCCTATTAAACGAAAATAAAATAAACAAAGAGTCGTACAACCACCTGGTACCTACAGCAAACATCATCCCCAGGATTTACGGCACGCCAAAAATACATAAACCCGATGCACCCCTCCGCCCCATAGTAGACAGCATCGGATCAGTCACATACAACCTCTCCAAAGCACTATCGGAAATAATAAAACCGCTACTGGGACACACGGACCAACACTGCGAGAACTCAAAGCAACTCGCCACAGAACTCGCCACCATAAAATTACAGAAAGACGAAATGTTCATATCACATGACGTCACCTCACTTTTCACAAAAACACCCACCAAAGCCACCATTCAGATAGTACAGGACAGACTCAAAACAGACAGGACACTCAAAAAACGCACAAATCTTACAGCACAAGACATAACCCAGCTACTTCAATTCATAGCCACATCCACATATTTCCAATACAAATACACCATATACAGACAAAAAGAAGGGTTCGCCATAGGGGACCCACTCTCTGCCATCATGTGTGGATTCTTCATGGAGGACCTGGAACAGAAAGCACTTTCAACAGCCCCGGAAATATACAAACCAACACTATGGAAACGGTATGTGGACGACATCTTGGAAAAAATCAAAACAGGACATACGCAACAGCTTACTGAACACCTCAACTCCATAGACACCACAGGCAGTATCAAGTTCACCCATGAAGAAGAAACAAACCACTCCATCGCCTTCTTGGACTTGAACATACACCACACGGACAACGGGGACATCAAAATAAAAGTACACAGGAAACCTACACATACTGACCAATATCTCCTTTGGACATCTGAACACCCCACCATTCATAAGTTGTCAGTCGTCAGAACATTACATGAACGCACCACAATAATCACGGACCCGGAAGACAAAACACAGGAGGAAAAACATATACAACACGCACTGAAAAAATGCCAATATCCCCAGTGGGCAATAACTAAAGGGGCAGAGCAGGTCAAAAACAAAAACAACACAAGACAGGGAAGAAAGAAAAAGCAAACAAACAAACAAGAACACAGAGCAATGGTAACACTACCGTACATAAGAGGAATCACAGAACGCATACAAAGGGCACTGAGGAAACACAACATAAACACACCGGTCAAACCACACACAACTCTCCGTCAAATCTTGGTACACCCAAAGGACAAAATACTCCCGGAAAACAAATGTAACTCAATATATGAAATCCCATGCAAGTCATGCAATAAAACATACATCGGGGAGACAGGAAGGAGTTTCAATACAAGAAAAAAAGAGCACAAGAACGAGTGCGAGAAGGAGACGGCAACAATCCAAACAAGAGCAATAAAAGAACAAGCACAACAGGAGCACCATAAATCAGCCATCACGGACCACTGCAAAAGAGAGAACCACATCATGGACTGGGAGAAGGCCAGAGTCATCCGCACCGAAGACAAAAAACATCAGCGCTGGATCAGGGAGGCCATTGAAATCCGAAAGCGAGGACCAAGGACCATCAACAGGGATGAGGGAGCTTACATGCTCTCTACTACCTGGAGCAGCATCCTGGAGGGACGAGCGGACAGCGGGGGGCGTGGCTTGCCTGTCAGTTCTGACAGGTAGGTCACGCCCTCATAGCAACACCAGCTGAAAATGGCGCGTCACAGCAACATCCGTGACACTCTGACGAAGGCGGAAGTAGTCGCCGAAACATGTCAGGTATTTGAACACCGACAATACACTGTCTGTAAGTAAGGAATCTGCTTAACATAATTTCGTGTTATTTTGATATCTGCAGGTTGCTTCAAGTGTTCCCTGCAGAAAAAAACGTATCATTCGCTGGATTTTTTTTAAATATTACTCCTGCATAGCCAATGTTATTGTTGCAAGCCATGTCAGTGTAGCACCTTCGCACCACCCTATGCTATTCATGTAGCATCTGTTCATCTGTGATTTTTGCACATTCACAATGCTTGAACATTCAATAAGTGTTACTTCAGGCATTAGACACAGTCGGGTCACACAAAGTTGCTTAGTTGTTACTCTAACCAACAAAGAAATGAAGTGCTATGTAATATGACATCGGGAAAAAAATCGCTAGAGTCTGTCTGAATTATTTCCTAGGTCTACTCGGTAAAATGTCGTGTAAGTGCTTCATGCAGTCAGTGGTGTTTGGTTGCATGAGGGCTGTGCGCCAAATGCTCCCTGATTGTAAGTTGTGTTCATTGGGAAATAAGGTGTACTGATCAATAATGCATACTCGTCCGCCTATAGAACACCTGGTATTGTGTTATGCAACATACTTATGACATGCAGATTGTCAGACGAAGGAGGTTCGACATCAGAGGGTCGCAATCTCCCTTCTCATACTTCAGATGAGATGACTTTGTCATAGAAACAGAGCCAAAGCCATGCCTTGTTAAGGTGGTAATTTGAAGCGATGCTAAATTTAAAATGTCTGGTGTGTATATAATATGTAAATAATCTGATGGTGCACTGTGGTTTTCACTTCTGTATACTGTACAGTGTACACCTCCAAAGTTGAATGCAATCTGTTTTTGAGTGGAAGCCCAATTTGTCTGGATTTCAAATTTATTATCTCAGGGGGGAAAAATCGGAATATTCTGTTCCAGTGATGTTTTTTTACACTTTAAAAATAACATTTAATGTCATTTAATGTCCTATCTTTAAATGTAATAAATTATCTTATTATAATTATACATTATTTTAAATAAATGTGTATATATATATATATATATATATATATATATATAATTTATTTATTTATGTATTTGCATTATTAATTGTTATACGATTAAGTCTACATAGGAGCAACTACTGCGTAATCAAGCTTACTGTTAACTTATCAGTGTGTAGTCTTATCTCTTACCGACAGGTGAGATACATTTGATTTGCAAAAGTAAGATCGCTGCCATATCTTTGGATAAAAAAAAAGTTTACACCGCAAAATTGGCAGCGGATTCATTTATAACTTGTTGGAACTATTCCCCCAATCCTTTTTGCAAAAGGAGCAGCCAGAGAGGTAAACATTGCTCTTCACACAGTGTAAACAATCTAGTAAGAGAAGTTGTAGCTTGTATAAACCATGCCAAGTCCGGACATCATAAAGGATTTGTCGGGCTCGTGGTGGGTTGCAAGCCATTAACCCTGTTCTTGATAAAAGCATGTAAACTGAGGTCCCATTGGGATGTTTCACACACTGGATACAAATGGGTGAACCAAAGCCTGCATGGTTGAATTTGTGCCACGAACCTGGCCATTATTCTGGTTATGTCATACTGTGTGTCTTACTTCTTACCGTAAAATAAATGTGGCCTTGACTAGGCTGAATCATTGCAATGTTCACAACTCTTAGAAGCAGACAAAGAGCCATCTCTTCAAGCAGTCTTGATCTAATTGTCCTTCTGCAAATGGCACCTATAAAAGGGCCCATCGACAACGATCTAGCGCTTAGCCTGGAAAAAATGTGCGAGTGAAAAACCAACGTGGATGAACTCTACCACTTTTCATTTGTTAAAGCCAGCGGTGTGCATCATGCGGCACCCACACACGTGTTGTCAGTTACTTGGCACGGTTCTCTTTTCCTGGGCTTTGTAGGTCTAAACAGACCTGATTTGATTGGCGTGCTTCTCATTATACCGCGTTTGCTGCACCTGGTTGTTAATATGGTATGAAAAAAATCAGCTGCCGAGAATCATTTGCACACAATTATCATTTTGGTGGCCACGGTTTGAAGCAGATTTGTTTTTTTGTGTGCAAATTTCCCCATTGTGGGACTATTAAAGGCTTTCTGATTCTGACTCTGATTTTAATTAATGGGCGTAGACGATGAAGTTCTATTCTTATACCGCGATACCTCAGCTTAAAAACTTAATTGGTTCCCGGGAAGTGTGTGGAAGAAAGTTTGTCTTCCAAACATTAATTTCTGATAAGAAACATTAAAATTAGAATAATCCGTTCCCAGGTCCCCATAAAACATAATTTTCTACTAAATAAGCCTTAACACTACACAAAATAAACCTTATTTTATGTGTAATAAATGTGCCATTGTATTGTAATTAAAGAAATACATTGTACTATATAATAAAGTCGATTTATTTACCTTTGTAATGGCTTGATGGAATGGACTGGGAGGAGGTTAGGGAGTTACTGTTTGGAAGGAGAGTCACCTTCCATAAAGACTGTAGGAAATAAATAAACTATACTGTATCATGAAGTCGATTTATTTACCTGTGTGATGCTAGTAACACATGCACCTTATAGGTTCCTTGTTCCGAAGAAGGTTAGCAATAGTCGACTTAGCATACTGGTAATGAGACGCTAAGTCACACAAACACACACCTCATTCGTATTTCTTGATGATCTCCTTCTGCTCCACTGTAATTTTATTTTGTGTCCTTTTCAGCTGAACACTAGCCTGTGGTGGGGTTGTTTTCGGTCCCATAATAGCAAAAGTATCCTTGATAACAAACCACGTATGCACTCAGAGAAAGGGTGTGTGGAAAAGTAGTCCGGCAGCCACCATGGCGCTGTTCGACCGTGTGATATGGTGTTCTTCCGCCGAATACTAGTCCGCCAGCCACCATGGCGCTCCGTGTGGTTTGGTTCGTTTGCCGAAAACTTGTTTGTATGCCAAGATTATAATGTTCGTAAAAGTTGAAGGAGTCCAAGATGGCGCCCGAGTAGGCGTAAGTGCTCTGATGAGCCTTGCTTTTTTTGTTGTTTTTGTCTTGTTTTTGGATTGGATTGGATTGGATATGCCTTTATTAGTCTCACAGTGGAGAAATTTACATTTCACAGCAGCAAAGTTTGTGTTTTCTTTTTTCACTTTGTGTTGTTGTGCGTCGTGTGGAACGGATACGGATTGTTTTTCAGCATTTTTGACCACGACATTCGTCAAGGAGGAGACTGTGCTGAGCGGTTGCGCCTTTTCGGCAGCATGGATATGCCAGTACTGTTTTTGAATGGGAGGAATGTCGGTGCCATTCGACTGTCATCGCTGGACAGCTCTGGGGCCATTGTGCTTTTTTGCGCCTGTAATGGGCAGCATCTTCACAGCCCCGCTTTGTTCAGTGGAAGGTCGGTGCTGTTTGACAGTCTGCGGCTGGATGGATACATGGCTTGAGGAGCCCGCGATAAGAAGGAAGGAGCGTCATCGCAGAGCGGCGATGCGTATATGGAACTGTCGAGGAATGGAATTGAAGCTGATTTATGTAGGACAGGAGATGTGAGACAATCTTTTTTCGGCAATGGATGCTACATTTGCGTGTTTGCTTTCAACATTTAGCTCGTAGTCGACGTGCACATTCCACCATGATGTCCCTGATCCACTGGTGAAGAGACGCTTTGAACCTCTCCTCTTTCATCTGGAACTGCTTTATGTAACAAAGAGGGTACAGAAAGTGCTTAAGAAGGAACGTCTCTCTGTGTCTTTGTGTTGTCATGTTATTTGTTATTAAGTTTTTTTTTTTCTTCTTTTGACTTAAAGACGGCGCCGCGAGAGTGGCTGCCTTTCCAGCAGCTCCTGTGTTTTGCTTTTCTACTTTCATTTCTTTCATAACTTTGCTGCTGTGAAATGTAAATTTCTCCACTGCGAGACTAATAAAGCCAAATCCAATCCAATCCAAAGCGAAAAGTTCGTAAGACCAGGTATTACTGTATGACTAACTTTTTTTGGGTACTTTATCAACGCCGTAATCACAATGAACAGTTTCATCATATCTCCATGTGTGTCAGTTCTTGAAATAACTCTATGTACAGATTTCAAAGATGAATATTGTGCAACTTTTTAGTGCTCCCTTAAAGGACAACCGACATCTCCGGACAAGTTGTGTCCATAATTTGTAAAATGGCTTCAAATGACTTCTACTGAGCGTATTTTAATAAGATTCCACCGCATATAGCTATATTTTACTTTTTAAGAGTCGCTCTGAGTATTCAGGAAGTCTTGTTTTTGAGTTGGTGACGAGTCCGTACGTGACGTCATGAAAGGACCGCCCCCTCACCGTAAAAAAGACGCATTGTCGCGTCCTTCCATCACGTCAATGTATTTTGCTGTACATGTTTGGTCTGAGAACCGTGTTGCACCCAAAAGCCGCCAGAAGAGGGAGTCCAAGCTCCATATAAGGAATTTATCAGCCTGTGGAAGCGGAGGTGGCCACTGGAGGTCGCCATTTTGTGCCTCTTTTCTGGTGATCCATTGTTGCCCTAATGTTGCCTCAAAATGGCATGGAATAAATTCTTTAATCGATTGCAAACATGTATGCTTTCCTCTTCAGAACTATTTGAATCATATTCATAACTGGATGTGTAACAAGAAAGCATATTCTCCGAAACTGAAGCCATTGTTTGGATTCTCCAGCAATGCAAGACGTCTTGGCGTGACGTCACGAACTGGGGGCGGGACTTTCTGAAAATGCCCAATTCGCACCCCCATTTTTGGCAGATTTTGGACACTTTAAGTCATTTTTAGTGGTGTTTTGCATTTGACTAAAAATATAAAAAAAAACAAAAAAGTGACGTCGGTTGTCCTTCCGACATCACTTTTTTGTTTCCTAATTGACATCAGAAAAACGTTTTATAGCATCTAAAATACCCAAAAAAACGCAGTATGATATTTTTTGTCAAATGCAAAACACCAATAAAAATGACTTAAAGTGTGCTGAAACTACAAAAAAAATTTAAACGGAAGTGACCAGTTTCAGAAGGTCCCGCCTCCTTGTTTGTGTTGTCACCCCAAGATGTCTTGCCTTGCAGGAGAATTAAAACAATGGCTTCAGATTCGAAGAATATGCTTTCTTGTTACTCATCCAGTTATGACTATGATTCAAATAGTTCTGAAGAGGAAAGCATACATGTTTGCAATCGATTAAAGAATGTATTCCGTGCCATTTTGAGGTATCTGGGGGCAGGAAATGTAGCGCCAAAAAGAGGCAGAAAATGGCAACAAAGCTCTGTGTAAGGAATTAATCAGCCCGTTTCCACGGGCAGCACAAAGTTTTCAGACCACACAAAGTACAGCAAAATGCATTGACGTGATGGAAGGACTGCTACAATGTGTCCTTTTTTCGGTCAGGGGTGTTCCTTCAGTGACATAACGTGAGGACTCGTCACCAACTCAAAAACAAGACTTCCAGAATATTCTGTGCGAGTCTTAAAACATAAAATATAGCTATATGCGGTGGAATCTTTGTAAAATACGCTCAGTAGAAGTCATTTGAAGTGATTTTACAAATTATGGACACAACTTGTCTGGAGACGTCGGTTGTCCTTAAAAAGGAAAGTTTATTTTGGCAGTATTAGTATTAGACATTTGTAAAATTTACAGTGTAACCTGCATAGGAAACCCAACAAAAGGCTGAAGTCACTTTTTTCTGTAGTTTAATAAAAAAATTGTTAATTAGGTGGTGGGTGGGTGTGACATTATCCAGTTTTATGACCACAGCACTGCTTTAATCAGGGAAGGGGAAAAAAAGTAACCCAATTTACATCAGTCGTCAAATATCTCAGGCAGTCGTTAGAATAATGACCATCATAGGACTTAATCCATTGCAGTGCAGGAGCTTTTTATTTAATCACTCAATAGCCATGTTTTATGTTTGTTTTGAAAAATACAGCAGTCGCACTGGCTTTTACATTAAAGACGTTTATTTTCGAGCGAGGCTCCACAGATTTGCATCTTATAGAAAATATGGCCCTCATTCTCTGGCTTGCCAGGCGAGTAATAACAGTAAGGGACAAGAGATTAATTAGGAAGGGTCAGTGGCCAAATTCTCTTCTGGCTTGCGAGACTGGCGCTCTAGGATGAGACACCGCGCCTGGAGCATGGTTGTCGCCCTTCGACGCTAACTGTGTCGTGTCTCAAAGACAATTTCCCTCATTTATTCTATCCGACAGATGACCCATCTCTGTGATATTATTAATGCTCAACTTCGGCAACAATGGGGACATCAGCGAATAGGACAGCACGATCCTTATGAATTGACATCGCCTTCGGGGCATACTCACACGCAGCTTACACTGTGTTGCCTTAACTCTGGATGGTCGCTCAAGTAATATAACAATAAGACACTACCAAAAAAATAATCAAAATTTCCTGTGCCATTTTGGGAGAGGAAACGGTTTGCAGAGGCCTGGCTGCTGCACCATTTGCATCACACAACTTGATCTGACCCACCCGTGACTGGGGATTCCCTGCACATGACTGCAGCTCAGCTGAATCCTTTTTACCCTCGGGCTGTTAGCAGATCTCCACCGTTCCCTGTTTAATATGCTGAGCTGCTGAAGTGTCCTTTAAATTGCAAATGGCGCCACGTCTTCTCCGGGAGAAACTATTGTTTCCGACCCTTGTCA
Source organism: Hippocampus bargibanti (assembly GCF_051943395.1). Taxonomy (NCBI): domain Eukaryota; kingdom Metazoa; phylum Chordata; class Actinopteri; order Syngnathiformes; family Syngnathidae; genus Hippocampus; species Hippocampus bargibanti. Next base: position 9,869,422 of record NC_142752.1, read on the forward strand.
GACGTGAGCAATGTTTTCCCTTTTGTTTAAGCGCCTGTGTGCGCCGTCTACAATCACACATTGGCAATTGGCTTGTAAAACGCCCCGTGTGTTCTGAATAGATGCTCAACAATGTAAATCAGGAAGAGAGGACCAAAGGCCACTTCAGATTTACTCCTTTTAGGTGTAAATTCGGGCCGCTTCTTGTCATGGTGAAAGATCTTTGTCACAAGGGAGCACAATTCCAAGTAAATAATGCTTGTGTATTATTCTGTTTTCAGCAAAGGCCTTGTCAGTTCCTGTTTGCAGTTTGCCATTTGGCTTTCGGCTCTATTTCTCTCCAAATTATTTGTATGACTTAGACCACCAAACAGAATGCTGGTCTTGTATTCTGCTTTCATGGTGTCATTTGTGCGGCGCAGTCTTGATATTAGATTTTTATCAGCAGGCTGCTGGATAGTTAAAAAATGAAGTACAGTTGGCGTTTTACTGACATGTTTGAAACAGATAATCTGTCACCGATACAGGACGCGAGCTGAACGCTTCTTTTCTCGTTGCGCTTTGCAGTAACAGAGTGGGGTGACGACGTGCGGCCCATCTCTGAAGATGAAGCCATGGTCATTGTCAACCATCAATCTACGGGAGATGTTTGCACCCTGATGATGTGCCTGCAAGACAAGGGCATGGTAAGACCGATGAAGGCATGTATGTGATTACGATGTTGGGATCGATTGTAGTGGTATGTTGCATGAAATGTGGGACATTTACTTCATCGGGACAACTCGACAGCGCAATTTTTTTGGGAGTAACTACAGTACATTCACGCACAATGGCCACTTTTCTAAGTGTGCATTTCACACTCTGCAAAAATAAATAAACAAAACAACATTTGAGCGACATGTGGCCCAAACACACAAAACCAAACAGCCTTGTGTGACCTCAAGTGTCAACACCGTATCTACCGAGCCTATATACACACTGTGGTTTTCTACCAACATTGTTTTCACAAGGATGTGCCACTCGTCATGGGTTAGTCGGCAAAAACTTTTCCTGGCTAGCCGATCAAATGCCACATATTTTTTAAACGACGACTTATGCGGGTATGTAGTTGATATTGAGCAGAATGACTGGCAAAGTGCCGCACTCCATTTGGCATCAATTCAACATGTACCTAACCAACAAACAATGATTGGATTGGATTGGATATGCCTTTATTAGTCTCACAGTGGAGAAATTTACATTTCACAGCAGCAAAGTGATGAAAGGAATGAGAGTAGAAAAACAAAATACATGAGCTGCTGGAAAGGCAGCCACTCCTGCGGCGCCGTCTTGAAGTCAAAAGAACAAAAAAAAACTAAATAACAAATAATATGACAGCATAGAGACAATATGACAAAACAAAGACACAGAGAGACATTCATTCTTCAGGACTTGCTGTACCCTCTTTGTGATGACATGAAGCAGTTCTAGATGAAAGAGGAGAGGATCAAAGCGTCTTTCCACCAGTGGATCAGGGACATCATGGTGGAATGTGCACGTCGACTACAAGCTAAATGTTGAAAGCAAACACGCAGCTGTAGCATCCATTGACGAAAAGAGATTGTCTCACATCTCCTGTTCCACATAAATCTGCTTCAATTCCAAGCCGCAACAGTTCCACATACGCATCGGCGTTTCTTCTTATCGCGGGTTCCTCAAGCCATGCATGCATCCATCCAGCCGCAGACTGTCCAACAGCACTGACCTTTCCGCTAAACAAAGCGGGGCTGTGAAGATGCTGCCCATTACAGGCGCAAAAAAGCACAATGGCCCCTTTGGTGTCCAGCGATGGCAGTCGAATGGCTCCGACATTCCTCCCATTCAAAAACAGTACTGGCATATTCATGCTGCCGAAAAGGTGCAACTGCTCAGCACAATCTCCTCCTTGATGAATGTCGTGGTCAAAAATGCTGAAAAACAATCTGTATCCGTTCCACACGATGCACAACAACACAAGGTGACAAAAGAAAACACAAAACAAGACAAAAACAACCAAAAAAAAAGCACGGCTCATGAGAGCACTTGCTGAGGCTGCCTACTCGGGCGCCATCTTGGACTTCAAATGTGCAAAGAAGTGTCCTCTCCAGTGCCAAGATTTTTGTCATTTTCACTCAAATTGCAGGACCCACAGAATATTGAGTTTTAGGACTACTTAAACATTCGTAAGAAACCTTAGACCAGGGGGTGTCAAAGTAATTTTTTGCTGCGGCCTACATTGTAGTTCCAGTTTCCTCTCTGGGGCCGTTCTCAATTTGGAGAAGCCTTTAGTAGATTTCATCCACTCCTCATATTGCATATAGAGCTCACAACAAATTGATAAATGACTAGTTTTCACATTTGAAGTAATAAATAATGACTGTTATTGTGGTTTAAAAGCGACAATTAGAATTTGTTTGTTCGTACTTCAGCTAGCTAGCATCATGGAATTTCACAAGTTAGATTTGCCTTCGCGGGCTGAACAAAATGGTGTGGCAGTCCGGATTTGGCCCCTGGGCCTTGACTTTGCCACCTGTGCCTTAGACTCTCTTTCATCAGAAAAAAAGTTTATTTCAAGCTTGTTTGGTTAGAGAGTTATCTGCATTGAAAGTGGGGGCAGCTGTACAAAAGGCAAATGCTGCCCCCTCGTGGAAGGGAAAAACATTGCCTGAGGTCTGACTGGAGCTTTATCGGCACCCCCGCCACACCCCGCAAGGACAAAAAATTACCAGAACTTTGGGAATGGCGCTCCACGTCATGCTTTTCAATTTCCGAATAAATGCGGGAATGGCAGTGAATGAGTAAATCATTCTGGTGTCATTCCTATTACTTCCATTATCGCACAAGTAAGAACAGTGAGGGTATGTTACTCTGCAAAAGGGACAGATCGAGTGTGTAAGTGTGTCTTTCTTGTCAGGTTGTACGAAAAATGATGTGGTTGATGGACCATGTGTTCAAGTACACAAACTTCGGCCTCGTGTCCCTCATACACGGAGACTTCTTCATCAGACAGGTAAGAACTCCCAATGCTTTGTGAAATGGCAACTGGGTTCATCCTCACTTTTTGTTGCTCATCCCACCATGTAGTATTGCAACTTTCTTTATTATATCGTTATTTTTTTTAGGGTTAGGGGAAGTGAATTCTCAATTGACACCTTTTCTTACCGTTCTCTGAAGACGTCTGGATTAAAAACCATTATCCATAAGGCCATTACCAAACTCTTTTTTTACCTCCCCATCACTCCCCATCTGCTTGTCCCAGCTGGAATGCTTGCACGCGTTTAGGCTACTGAAGGCCGTGGCGTCCTCTGTGAAGGTCAGCCACTATGGACAGTCGTGTGTGTAGTCTGTCTGGTTGTGGAGGGGGCGTGTGGGCCACTCGGCCCAGCTGGGTCACACTAACCCTTTGTTGCGGGTCATCTAGAACAGGGCAGTCTGCTTTGACCAGCCTACACGGGACAACATTGCGTATGCTATCTTCTCAGAGGTCCTGGAATGAAAATGTCCCCATTGTGGGACTTTAAAGGCTTTCTGATTCTGAATATTCCGTCTGTTTTAAGGATTCAGATGACTATGTACAGTCATCTGAAGCACCCTATACCACAGGCAATCCGGAGTGGGGTTGGCTCATTTCCTTGATCCCTTTTGGCGTTCCAATGTGCATTGTTGACATCCTTCCCCAAAAATACCTCACCCAGGCAAGCCTCTCTGCTGTTCATTGGGCCTCGCAGACATATCTCGCGCTCATGCGCACATAAGCACTGGCTGCACACTTGTCGGCCGAGCGAGGTCCTATTTTAAACACGTTAGCATGGTGTTCATGAATACCGCAAGCTGTACATTGGCTTTTACATCATAGCCCAGTCGGTAAAAGTCAACTGTGGGGTATATAAACTCTACAACACAACTATATTAAGTATAATTATAAGTATGTTTTTATGTTCTTGTTGTGTTTATTATTTTGCTTTGTGTTGACTATTATGTGAAGCGCTTTGTTACAGCTGCAACTGTTGTGTAAGCGATATATAGATTAAAATGTATTGTATTGTCTGTCTATATACACACTCACATTAGTGTGAGTTTGTGTTACTTCCGGGTTGAGTGAACGCTGGCGCGAAAGGCTGCCGCTGCTCACCCGCAGCGCGTGACTGTAAAGTGTCCTTGAGAGGTTTGAAAGGCGCTTAGAAATAAAATGTCATTATTATTATTATTTTTTTTTTACTTCAAGATGGTGCCGCATGAGTGGCTGCCTTGATAGCAGCTTTTTTTTTTGCTGCTGTGAAATGTAAATTTCTCCATTGCGAGACAAATAAAAAATCATTTAATCTAATCTATTATTATAACTATTGAATAAAAACAAGGTGGGGCACACTAAACTATTGATCTGTAGAGAATTACAAAAAAGGCTGTTTCTTTATAAGATAAACAAATAATTTTAATACACACGCTGTCAGTCCCAATTGAGGATGTACGTTTTTGTAGGGATTACACACCTTGCAGTGTCACCGAATGCTCCAGCATGGGTGGATTTAGTAGTTTCCCCAACCCTGACACACAAATAACATAATGAGCTCCTCAGTAGTTTGCGTGTCCCAAAAAATTCAAACCCCATCGAAAGACTGTTTGCTGCCGCTGCATTTAAATTTGGCTTTTGTCCGACAGAACTTCACTCGAGCTCAATCCTCACATCTTCTTCCTGTCACCGCTAATGCCATTTTTCAAACATGGCAGTACTGCTTCATTTTGTATTGAGCCAACTCTAGTTTTAATGAGTCACACAAGCTATAGATGCAAGGAATATAACACATTGGGTGTCAAGACTTGTCTTTATTCCCTTTAGGGTAAAGCCCATCGAGACAAGCAGCTGGTCTACTTGAAGGATCACTTAGACAAATATTACCACAGTCGTGACAGGAAGTGGATAGTTCTGTTCCCCGAGGGTGGCTTCCTTCGCAAGCGGAGGGAAACCAGCCAGGTGTTTGCCAAAAAGCATTCGCTTCCCCACCTGACCCACGTCACGCTGCCTCGCCTCGGCGCCACCCACGTCATCCTGAAAACTCTGTCAGCCCAGCACGAGAATGGCAGTGTAGCCAGTGAGAGCGGGACATCCAATCAGACAGGTAAGTGAGTCATGTGTGTACGTATTCACACCACCCTCACTTCAGTTTGCAGCAAACGTTTGCAAAAGGTCGCTTTTGTTAGCGGTGGATGGCATTTCCCCTCTGGGGTTTTTGGTCATATTGCAATTCCTATGTCCGATGCTACTCCGGCATTTTAACAGTCGAGTAGGCACACTTACAGAGATGCGTCCGAAAAATAACCGACGCTAAGGGAGTTACCCCGAGTGTAAACCGCAAGCTGAGAAAAAAAAATGCATCAAGGGGGGAAGTGGTTTGGACGTTCACTTTACAGCCGAAGCAGTGCAAGCTTTGGCGACATTCCAAAGAACATATTACAGAACACAACGTGCGGTTTACATGATGAAAACTTGAATGACATTGATTGAAGCAACATTTTAACAACGTTAGCTGTTGTACGAGTATAAAAGTAAATACTGTATTTTCCGGTATATAAGATGCACCCAAAAGCCTTGATTTTCTTCAATAGATGACTATGCGCAGGTACATTTTTGTAAAATCGGATAAAAATCCCAGTTTGTAGGATTCAATATCAAGTACCTTTTTTCCGGTGTATAAGGGGCACCCAGATGCCTTCATTTTCTCCCAAATAGGACCTTGCGCCTTATAAGGAGGTACGCCTTATGTGAAGTGATACCAACAGCGCTCACAACTACTGTCAGCAACCACAGACTCAATTTCCCTCTGTAGAAGAAGTTGTGCGTAACCCCAGCGTATATAATGTGCGTTTATAATGTATAATGTAGCACCTTATAATGTTGTGTGTCTTATATATTGATATATAATTTATATATTGATATAAAACTTTTATATATTGTATTTGGAAAACTTTTTTCATTCGTTGAAGGTACGCCTTATAGTCCGGTGCGCCTTACATATATGGAACAAGTTTGAAAATACACCATTCGTTGGGGGTGTGCCTTATACTCCGGGGTGCCTTGTACCAGTGTCTGAAACTCATGACAGTAAGTTAGCGGACACCAGGGGCAGACAAATCTGAAAAGTTGCCTGCCCGGCCATGAAGTTGCCTGCCCCATTTTCCACAACTTGAAGCACAATAAAATGAGTAATCGAAAAAAAAAACATTGTTTCAAAGTATTAAGGATTTTTTTTATTAAGGATGTACCTACCACAAAAGCTCCCTTGCTTAATTTATGGTAAATATCCCTTGCTGATGATTTTGCTCCAGTTGTCGTTTGTCCATACACTGTTTGACATGTTGCACAATGCAATATTTGCATTGCGTCGTCTGCTATAAGCCAACTCCTCTTTCCACGATGCTTTTAATTTACCTTTACGTTTTGTAGTGTCATACATTTTGGATTGGATTGGATTGGATTGGATATGCCTTTATTAGTCTCACAGTGGAAAAATTTACATTTCACAGCAGCAAAGTGATGAAAGGAATGAAAGTAGAAAAACAAAATACATGAGCTGCTGGGAAGGCAGCTACTCTCGCGGCGCCGTCTTGAAGTCAAAAGAACAAAAAAAAAAACTAAATAACAAATAATATGACAGCATAGAGACAATATGACAAAACAAAGACACAGAGAGACATTCATTCTTCAGGACTTGCTCTTTGTGATGACATGAAGCAGTTCTAGATGAAAGAGGAGAGGATCAAAGCGCCTTTCCACCAGTGGATCAGGGACATCATGGTGGAATGTGCACGTCGACTACAAGCTAACTAGCTAGCTAGCTTTTGTTAGCTTCTTTTGAATCTTCTGGGGCTGAGGTTCTGTGCGTCTACTTTGGAAAACGATATGCAAATGCACGACCTTATAACGCTCGGGAAAGTATGAAGCACAAAGCAGGCTTCTGATTGGCTGCCGTGCTGAGTATGCAAATTGCCAAACAAACCAAAATTCCGAAATTTCCAAATTTATTCCGATTTTGAAATCTTCGTTCAAACGTTTGCTTTATTGAATAAAGCAAACGTTTGATTTGAATTTTGTTGTTGTTGTTTTTTTTTTTCTTGAAAAAGTTGTCAGCCACCCGGGCGGAGACGTTTCGTAAGTTGTACGCCCGATGTAAAAGTTGCACGCCCCGGGCGACCGGGCACACATTCTTTCAGACACTGCTTATACACTGAAAAATACAATAGTTTTCAAATTTGAAGTAAAAATCCTGACTGTTATTGTGTTTTACAAAGGACAATTTGAAATTTTGATTCGGACTTCAGCAAGCATCATGGAATTTCACAAGTTTGATTTGCTTTAGCCGGCCGAATAAAATGATGTGGTGGGCCAGATTTGGCCCCTGGACCTTGACTTGGACACCTGTGAGTTAATCCATGCCAAGAGCGCGTTTGTTTGTTTTTCTAAACACGTTTTGGGGGTTGCAACTCTTTTTTTTTTGTGGCATATAATAAAAATATTTTTAGTTTTTTATCGAACCTCAAAAACAGCGTGATTGGCAAAGATGAAGTAGCCTTATACACCGGAAAATACGTTACCCTAAATTTAGTGAGTAGACTGCTTAGTTTGCAACACTGTGGCCTTGAGGTTAGCACATATGCTTTTTGTTGATGCCAACTGTGAAAGACATGCATGTTAAATACTACACTGAAGACTAAATTGCCCATAGGTGTGAAAGCTCGAGTGCTCATTTGTCTGTATGCACCCTTCAAGTGTACCCTGTCTGTGGCATAAGATCCAGCACCACTTGTCCATCCTCGTGAGATGCCTTTTTCTGGAAACACATTCAAAATAAGAACACAAAAGCAAAAAATAAATAAATAAAAGAAGCGTTGTTGAAAATGTGGCTCGGCTGTGTGCCCTATAGGCTTGGCACTATGCAAACCACTGGCAGTTCTTCCCTCTTTTGGAAGAGAGTGTCAAAACAAAGGAGATGTAATTGGCCCCATGTGCAGTCCGATGTATGTTCTGGATTTAGCTGCTTTCTCTGGACGCTACAAGCAGGTCGGTGCGGGAGGTGTTGTCCTTAT